>NW_022199413.1:0-4560 GCF_009176525.2 Contarinia nasturtii | reverse complement strand
TATTCTCCGTGATGATCGAAACACTTTTGCATACGCTCGAACCACTTCACTCGGTTTTTTCAGTGTAAAATACACTAACCATGGTAAAATGAATTTTGTTTTTGGGTTCACTTTTATTGAACAATTTTTTTTTGGTTCACTTCAATTGGACGAAAAAAAATTGATTCACTTTTCATTGAAAGTTTTTTTTAGGTTTCGTGTTTAAACATTTTTCGAGAAGTAGTTTTTATTCTACCCCATTCATATTGATGTACGTGCTTTTTTTGCTGACGCTGAGTCGCTTTTTAAGAGAGAAATTTTTAGATTAGTTAAACGACATTTTCTAATTAAAGTAAATGCATGTTTTGTAGCAGTATTTGAAAAAAAAAAAAATTTGATTATCTTGCTTCCAACTCCAATCCCATCTGATCCCGGTGTAGCAACCAGATGATCGTTTTTCTGAACAACTTCCGAACCATCAGTTGCTGAAGCAGCATTCGCCGAACCAGTGGTTGCTGAAGCAGCATTTACCGAACCAGTTTTTGCTGAGGCAGTAGATATTGGTTGATCTTCTTTTTCATTGTCTTCCGTGTTTTGAAAGAGTAAAATATTGACACCAACTTCTATGTCATCATCTTCATTTTCTTTTGGCAACAGTGGTGTTTGAGTAGATTTTTCACATAAAGTAGATTTTTCGTGTGACGAATCAATGATGACATTTTGCTGAACTGTTTGTCACAAGTTTCACAGGTTTCTTTTGTTTTGTTGCCATGGTCATGAGCAGCACTCATATGGTAGGTAAGACTTTCCTTCCGTTTGAATCTTGTGCTGCAAATATCACACCCGAAACCTGTTGATGGCAGCAAATTTGAGACGGCAACAGGTACAGCTTCAACGAAATCGAGAAAATTGAGGTCATCGTTTGGGTGTTTATTCTGGAGATGCGATGTTAAATTTCCTTTTCTTGAAAAAAATATATCGCATCTTGGACATTTCCACTTCAATTGAACTGGCGCGTATAATTGCATGTGTTCATTCAGGAATTCGGCTTGACGAAACTTTTTCGCACACACAACACATCGCTGCATTTTGAAAAAAAAAAAAAAAAAAAAAAATGAAAAATAAAAACAACAAAACAATCATTCTTTTCTTCCGCACTCATTTTTGTTGTAAACATACGAACACTATCTGTCAAATGTCAACCGACTTCATGTGTACAGCATGAAGTTAGTTGACAGTTTTAATTGGAGTTTAATGAGGTGGTGGCGTCTCAGAACAAAAACTAATTTTGATTTGCGGACTCGGATATATTTTAGAAGTTGATCTCGATTATCCCTCGCATTTACATGACAAACATAATGATTATCCGTTTTGTGCAGAAAATATGAATGTTCCAGGCACCAAAAACGTTAAAAAATTACTTTTAACATTATTTGATAAAAAAAAACTATGTTATCCACTATAGAATGTTGAAATCAGCGCTACAACATGGTCTAATTCTAAAAAAAATTCACCGCGTTCTACAATGTAATCAAAGTAATTGGCTAAAACCATATATAATGCTTAATACCCAATTGAGAACACGCGCTACGAATGAATTTGAGAAAAATTTCTTCAAATTGCTCTGTAACGCAATTTTTGGAAAAACGATGGAAAATTTGCGGTCTCGCGTAGATATAAAATTAAAAACATGTTGGGATGGGAGATGTGGTGCACGAATGCTTATAGCTAAACCAAATTATAAAAAAGGTATTATATTCGATGAAGAGCTAGTTGCAATTGAAATAAAAAAAAAAACATGTTTTCATGAATAAACCTATTGCAATTGGATTGGCCATTCTGGACATTTCAAAGGTGGTCATGTATGATTTTCATTATAATTTTATGAAGTCTAAATATGGGGATGACGTTATTTCGAATTATACAGACACTGATTCATTTATTTATGAAATAAATGATGATATGAAAACGGAAATTGGGAGATATGATACAAGCGATTATGCGGAAAATAACATCTATAAAATTCCAAGGGTGAATAAGAAAGTGCCAGGACTATTTAAAGATGAAATGAATGGTAAAATTATTTCCAAATTCATCGGGTTACGCAGCAAAATGTATTGCGTGCAAAAGTTTGAGACAGATGAGATGAGAAAAGCCAATGAGAGGTTAAAAGACAATGGGGAGAAGATAGAATCCAATGAGATGAAAAAGGCGAAAGGAGTAAAAAAATATGTACTAGAAAACCAGATATGTTTTATTGATTACTACAATTGTCTAATTGAAAACTGTTCCATTATCAAGTCCCAAAATACCTTTAGATAAAAGCTACATCAAATAGCATAAGACAGGATAAGATTGCTTTAAGCCCTTTTGATGATAAACGGTATATATTACCTAACAATATTGAGACTCTGGCATGGGGTCATTATAAAATTAAAAATGAAATTATTAAAAAAAATTATACAAAAAAATCATATTCGAATCGGAAAGAACATATTTTTCAATAACTAAATGATATGTCATATGGAATTTGGATCTATTTGACTCTTAATATAAAATTTGATTTTTTTCATATAGCTTGATGCAAAATATCGTTGTTTTTTTGCATATTTTTTGTATTTACCTTGTTCATCTATCTTAAGTCCAAAAAAAAAGAAGAAGAGAATATATAAAAAAACAAAATTCTATATGACATGTCGTTTGGTTTTGAATGTATTTATTTTATATGTTTTTTTTTTTTGAATCCGTAATAAAAGAGAACTGATAATTGGGGAAAAAAAGAGTGCAAGTTCAATTCAAAACAAAAATATAAAAATAATTTTATAATTCACATCTTCATTCACCTATTTCTAGTATTTTATTCAAAATAAATAAAGAGGAAACCCTAAATAAGCAAATGGTTGATTGTCAAATAAATTACTGCTGCTAGTACCATCTTCTATTATCTTCAATATATTTAACAAAAGAGATAAAGATAAAGTAAATACTGGAACTAAAGGAAACATATGCATTTTTTTTATTTCTTGTCGATGTTATTTTTTCAGAATTTGTAATGAAAAATAGAACGGATATTGGGAAAAAGCGTGCAATTGCAATTCAAAAATAATTCTATGTTTTTTTTTTTTTGAAGTACAATGGGAGAATTGACAAAAAACAGTCATCAAACAATATAATAATCAGCATAACACATTGTGTACTAAACAAAAAACACGTAGCATACCAAGAGCTGGAAAAACTATGTAATTTACATGTAAACGAGTGGACCTGAAACATGTGCTTCTTCTTCACAATCAATACACACACACTAACTCACAAACATCCCAAGTATACACCATAACAGCACAGTGCTGACTGCAAACACAAATACATGTGCGCTCCTCAGCTTCGTTTCTGTGATGAATACTTATTGACTTCTGCGTTCATGTGATGCTTGCGTATGTATTGTTTGTGAAAAAGAAGCACTTCTTTGAGTCTCACTCGTTTCCGCACCACGTAGCATACACACATATACCGGATTGATAAAAAAAAAATTTCTTTTATAATTTATTATTTCTAAAATAAATAAATAAGCACAAAAAAACATCGTTCTTTTTGGAAAAAAAATGGAAAATATCAGTGCTCCGCATCGTACCGAGCACTCTTTGTGAGCATATAACTCATTGTATGGTGAGCAATTGTTGTGTATGATGCAAAAGTCACTCATTTATTTGGAAAATATTTGAAAAAAAAAAATGAAAAATAATTTATTAAAAATTGAAATAATTGAGAAAAAATTGAAAAAAATGATGAAAAAATAAAAAAAAATCTAATTATTTATTAAAATTAATTTTTTTAACCTAAAACATGAATTAAAATGATATAAATTTGATATCAATTTAATTCACGTTTTAGAACCGGCTTTTCTACTCTACTCTTGTTGTTTTTCATCGCAAATGGTCTTTTTCGTATATTACGAATGACATGGGCAAAGCACATAATGTCAAGCTCAGCTGAGTCGAAAGTATTATAAAAACCATTGCGAATTACCATTGCACCATCTGCGATAAGAATAGTTGGTGAAAAAATTGCCTCATAAAAATTTTCATTTGAATTTTTCACTGATTCAAAGACAAAGCTATAGTCTTCTGTTGTTTCGTGCGACGTACACGCATAAACGAGTGGATGAAACTTTTTTTGCCTGTCGACAGTTCCTAATACTATCAAAGGAAATCCATTCCAGATTAATTTATATGTTCCATCGATACATATGGTTTTAAATCCAATTAGCTGTTTTAGACACCTTGGTGTTGATTGGCAAAACTTAAAATGTAATTTATCAAAAATGGGGGCGCATTCATGCCCCAAAATGAACATATCATCGTCATTGGCAGGGTAAACTTCGTTGTCATTGCAACAACTCATCAAAGAGCCAGAATCAGGATTGGGCTTATCCAGAAAAATGTTGCTCTTAATGCGTTCTTCTTCCAAAAACTTAATGATTTGACCATACTTATATACTTCTTTTTCAAACAATTGATTCAGAAACACGATCATATCATCGGATAATATATGTTTTTTACCCTTCAATAATTCATTATGGTT
>NW_022199412.1:0-23650 GCF_009176525.2 Contarinia nasturtii | reverse complement strand
CAAAGTCGCTTTGTTTGAGATTTGTCGCCCGCAACGCCATCTCTATGTTGCTATTTCAAGTACACAAGCTTTAACATTGAATCCCGCATTGATCGTTTGAGCGTTGAGTGTTGAATTCGTACAACCGTCATCTGACGTTCAGTATTGACATTTGAAGTTTATTCAGTTTGATCATATTTTGTTCGAATTGTGTTTAAATTATATTTCTGTATATTTCCTTTTATCAAAACCTTTTTGTTCGAATATTTTTTTAATTTGAAAATGAGTTCAAAACAAATAAGTTTCAATGAAATGCTCTCATTTACATAACATAATGTAACAACTTTATGTAAACTTTATGTTAGAGATTGTGTTAGACTTAATGTAATACTCTTCGTTACTGTTTGTCGATGGACGATGAGTGTTGTCGATGGGCATCAAAATGGCAGAAGAAACTTGGTTTAAAGACGCAAAAAGTGAGCCACCTTACGCAGCCTATTCCGAAGATATCTTTTTTGTGTTGCAATAGTTTCTTGCTTTGCAATATAAGCACATTTTTTATTGGTATATTCATCGATAAAAAATTTGATCAAATAATACTTGTGGTCAACATCATGTTCTGGGTCAGTATCATTGAAATCGGGGAATATTTTCTCTAAATCAATACTGTTCATTACGTTTAGAAGAATTTTTTGTTTAAAGTTGGGTCCAGTATTGATATAGGTTTTTATGGTCTTGTCGGTTAATTTGCATAGCTGATATGTACTAATGCATGGCTTGCCGATTTGGATATTCACGCACATGCTATCAATAACTTTTGCACTGTTTTTTAAAAGATGCTTACATGAATAGCAGTGGATTTGGCTAGTCAAAAGACGCATTTCCAACGACCGTGCGATATAAGTGATTCCAATACCATCATTGTCTGTTAGATGTGACCAATTTTCCATCGCTTCCATTTCTATCGCTTCGTTCCAGTCCTCCTCTTCACTTTCTTTTTGATCCACTTCTTCATTATTACTTCGACAACCTTCATCAACTGGTCGCTTCGAAGAAACAGTCAAAATATTTGAAGTACATTGGCTAGCAACATTGGAATAGTTTGAAATATATATATCTGCTTGGTGCGATAGTTTTCTGTATGCAGATATAAACAGCGTTGCCATCGGGTTGTCGTTTTTTCCGTTCATCGTACGGATTTTGCCTACACAAGAGAATATATTTATTTATTTTTTGAGAAATTTAAGAAATAAATTAAAAAAAAAATTACCAAAAAATAATTCGAGGTGGTCTTGAGACAGCCTATATGTGGCAATGAATGACATTAAATGGCGATCTTCGACGTAGGTTTGATACATGTCTATGATGGAATTGATGTCTATTATAAAGCCACGGAATCCAGTTTTATAATCTGATCGTAAGATTGATACTATTTTATTGGTTCGATTGGACTTGACTTTCAGGCCGCATATATACTCTTTGGCGCTCATTAAAAATTTAAATATGGCAGCTGCATTATCTGCACTAATTGCTCTTTTGAATACGCTCATTTTTTCAGTCCCGTTCCTTTGTGTATTGCATATGTCCCATAATTTATCAAATATTCGCACAAAATTTATAGTGGCGTCGGCATTTTCAAACTTTTCAACATTGTTGTTTTTCAAATGTTCCATGGTATCAGCAGTGGATTTGCTGAGAGTTTCGATGGCTGTTCGTACATGCATTTTTCTGTCCTTAAATTCAATGTGTCGTTTATTCATCTTGTGAATTAAGCCAAAAGTTTTTTTTGTGCTATAACTCACAAGGTCAATGAAGTATTGCCATTTAATTTTTTTCTTTCCATCATAAATGACTTCTAATGTTCCAAGTGTATTTCGAATGAGTTTTATCATATGGCTAGGATCATATATAATATACACTTTTTCACTGTTATGGCGATTGATAAAAAAAAATGAATAATCGCCGTTTTTAAGATCCAGTTTGGACCCCAAATACGCACACATGCTTCCATTTGAACTATGCCCGTCGAAAGTAGTATTAGCCACACTTACTCCTCTCTTCGAGATTTCTTCAATGATTTCATGGAGAAGTTCGGCTTTTTCGTGCCCTTTTAATGAATCGATGAAATAGAAGCCAACAGGCTGTTGGAAATGGGTGTTTATACCGCATGCCATATATACGATGACATTTTTTGCCAAGGTGAAGATATCTTCACCTGGTGTACCATAGTCAATGGTTCCAATGAATTTGTTAGTCGCCCGGCACCATGACATATTTCTTTGAATGGCCATTTCATCAAAGGACAGACTAACAATTAGCGGCTTATTATCTTCAGCCATTTTTGTTGCTTTTGATTCAAGCACATTCAATGCATGCATTCCTATGCCGGATCTAGCATCGAGATTACTATTCCTATACCATTGTCTTATTGTTTGTGCGTGGGGGATGTGTTTGCCAAATTTTTGGCGCAAAAATTCGTAGGCTCGGGGGCTTATGAAGTGCAATGACATGCAAAATGCTCGGACGATCGGTGGATATGCGTCTCGACCCTTTCTCCCACTACATAAACATTCTACCACATCTCGCATTTCGAATGTCTTAAAATTAAAAAATATAGATGAAAATTATGAAATAATAAAAAACTTATGAAAAGAAATTGTTTAAGTACCTTAAAAAAATTTCTTTCTGAAAACGAAAGTATATCTTTACATTGCATTTCATCTAAAGTATTCTTGAATTTTATATTTTGTTGTTCGACTAATTTCAGTTTGTGAGTCACATCTGAAGCATTTTTTGTCGATTTTAAAAATTTTTGTTCCAATTTTTGATTTGAAATTGAATGTTGAGTCGTTGCCAGTAGCAATTCATGCTTAAGCTCTTTAATTTTTGTCAGTAAATATGGACACTGAACACATTTTTTATTATTTTCAATGAGTTCATCGACAATTTCATTGCTTAGTATACCATTTACAGACTCAGCTACTTCAATATTATCACGACTCAAAAAAATAGATGGGACTGCATTCAATTTCAACGTGATTTTTTCTCCTTTCATTTTTATATCGTTTTCATTGAAATGTCTTATACAGACATTAAAATATTTGATGCCGTCAGAAAAATGTTGATGTTTTTCAATAGACTGAATCCATTTTTGGCGCTGGTCGCCTTTTGCCGGCACTCTATAAAAAACAATAAATGTTTCAAAACATAAGCAAAATTCCAAGAAAACAGAACTTAAGTTAAATCAATGTGATCTTGCAACGGTTGAACTTCATTAATATACTGATCTACGTCAAACATGTACGACTTTTGGATTTAAGTGAATTCTTGTGAAACCATGAGGAAAATTTGATACTAAAAAAATAAACATTTCAGATGCTTTAATTACCGAATTACCTAAACATTGCCTCTTCATTTTTTTGTGTGCCCAGATTATTGATGCATGAGATGATTTGGCAATATGCCCTATTTTTCCGCTCTCCCATCGTTTAAAAAAATTAATCTCTTATGTATAAAAAATGCCGCTTAAAAACATTTATAGTAATACCGTATTACGAATTTAATTTAAATTGATGTCGAGGAGTAATGAAACTCTGTCGATGAGTTGACGTTCTATCATTGCGCTTTACAGATGGCGTTGTACAATTGTGCTTTTATTGGCTTTTATTCACGATATGCGCGATCTCGCAATGTGTAAGAGTGAGATAAATTCTATTTGTATTTGTATTTTTTATTTCGTGTTTCTTAAATCGTCGATGGATGAACACTCATGTCGATGAGTCTGTATTTGTAAGCTTTGCGAATGTAGACATACTTCGACAATTAGATTTCACAAATACAAATGTACGCAAGAATCGTTGCACATTTTTCGAGAAATATCTTTCTTTTCGACGCAAATTGTCATTGAAACAAGACATTTTCATATCCAGCTCATAAATTTCATTAAATTTTTGTCATTGAAACAACACGTGTTCATATCGAACTCATAATTTTCATTAAATTTTTCATCGAGAAAAATACATTTAATCAAGTGTTCATTTTTATTTTTTATTCGATTAAAAATGATGGATTCAAGCGATGAATATGAAGTGGAAAAGATATTGAAGAAGCGAATGAAAAATGGAAAGGTAAGGACGTAAAGACGTTTTATGCACGTGGTTAACCGTTTTTCAAATCTAATTTTTTTTCATTTTTAGATTGAATATCGCTTGAAATGGGCCAACTTTCCTTCATCGGAAAATAAATGGATACCATTGGAACAGATGAATTGTCCCGATTTGCTCAAAGATTTTGAGAAATCGCGCCTCAAATTTATCGTCGGTGAGCATATGAAAAATTTTCTGAAATTCATTTTTATGTCAGCAAATCATGTACATTTTCTTTTTTATTCGTTTTAGGCGTTGCTCTACTTGAATCCGGAAAAATTGCATATGCAATAAAGTTCAAAGATTGTCAAAGTCTTGAATTGATTGAATCAGATGAAGCATTCCAAAATTGGCCAAATGAGCTCATTGACTTTTTGGAAAATGCTGTTGTTTTCCAGATGCCTGTTTCTTCCGGTGAAACAAACGAACTTGTCGTGAATAACAGCATGGTCGGCTTGCCAAAAGCTATAATTGGTAGGTTTTATATAAAGCAAATATCCGACTCTTTGAATATAAAACATTTATTTATTTTCGTTTTTATTTGTTCAACAGGTTGCACAGATTTAGGTGACGAATGGCGTTACCTTTGTCAATGGGTAAATGAGGACCAGAAAATAATAACAGCTGCTGATGCGAAAAAAGGAATTCCAAGATTGGTAATTTCGTACCTCGAGGAAAAACTCGAACTCACTCAAGGCAATCAATTGCTTTCCAAATACATTCATATCACCCGTTCGATTAAAAACTGGGCAATCGAAAATGATGTCTTGTTTGATCCAGTGGTGAAAATTGAACGTAATTTGGATATGGAAAAGTATCTTTTGAAAAAACCAGCTGGAAAAATAATCAGTCGTCGTCTTACAACTGGTGCTGCATTGATTCCGAAAACAACCAAACAAATTCCATTCGGTGCACGCGGTCGAAAGAGACAGACAATAAACTTGGTGAACATCGGCATTCAGCCGAATCCGGATGGTCGCAAACTTGTTCAATCAAACCAAGTTTCCAGCACTTTGGTCCAAGTTGACCCAGTTCCAAACACTACGATTCAAGCGTCACGTCGTACTTATGCTCGAGCTAGCTCGACACCGTTGCCACCATCTAGTGCTCCTTGCTTCGAGCATACAACAATTCCATTTTTCAACTTGACACCATCAGCTGACATCGAAAATGTAACTATTGATTTGGATATGGATGACAGCATCATTGGCAACTTACATTATTCAGGCAGCGAATAAAAAAATTTGAAATTTTTAAAAATTCATTAACCCATCGAACTGAAAAACGCCAATGCGTTGATTTTTTTGTAGTTCTCGTTGTTTTGGTAATAAAACATTAAATAAACAAACAAACGAAACAAAAAATTCAAATGTGTCTCTTTCTGAATTGGAATTGAAGTAATTGGAGTAGATCGATTGAAAAAATTTTGGATCGTTTTTTGATTTTGTTGATTGGATTAAAGTTTTTATTTTGGGGTAAGTCAAAACAAAAGAAATACTGATGCATGTGTCTGTGATTCGCAACATTATAATTTTTATTGGTTTATCCATTTACAAAATCTTCCATTTTCAACTTGTACTTTACTAGGCAAAATGTGTCAGAGTGTTCTCATTACTTAAGAATAAGGCGAAATTTCTTATGGCATTTCCACGCACATAAACCCCTTGCTTTTCGGCTAGTAAAGGCGAAAAAATAATAAAGAATCATATGATTTATTACATTTCTATTTTTCTCTTGGCAATAATAACATAAAAATAACCATTTGTTAAAATTACAAAATGTTATTTTTATGTTAACGAAGTGTATCATGCTGCTACAACCATTTGTAAAAATTACAAAAAGTTGTTTTAATGTTAACTGCTTACGTATGTTATGCTGCTTACAAAAAGTAATAAGATAAGATTAACATAAAGTTATTTTTTGTCAACGAAATGTTAATTCAATGTCATGTCATGATTTTGCATTCCTTGCATTAACTCCCATTTCTCTTCTCTGGTTTCAGTGATTTGTTTTTTTTAATCAGTTTTAAACGAGAGAGAGGGAGAGAGAAATATCATCGAAAAGGTACTGTATGAAATGATTGTGACATTCTGTGGTATTTTCTCATTCTGTAGAGATATTGTATTATACACACATTTTATGTACATGCGGATTGCTATTTGTTTATTTGTTCACTTTCAATACCGTATCACACGCAAATCATAATGAACATTATAAACGATAACCACAGTTATAAGGACACAATGTGTGTCGGTGTATCATTCGTTATTTAAATTGTTTACATTAGTAAACAAAACAAAATATAAACCGCTATTGTTTTTTTGGTGTTTTGGATGAGATGTATGCAACCGTTTGATTTGCGAATTTCAAATTATAGAATCATTTTATTGATAAAAGAAATCGATGTATTTTTTTCACCGCCCCGATGTGGTAGCGCAGAATTAACTGTATTCATCTACCGTTGTGTGAGAGATAAAATAGCAACCATCTACAATTCGATACGGTAGAAAATATTCAAGAGCATCTTAAGTTATGAAAAAGGAATAGAGCGTATTGGATTTTGGGTATTGTGATCGATTGATGATTGTGACTCTTCTTGCGTTTCGCTGTTCGAATGTGGTTGTAAAGTGTGCATTGACACAGCATATTTCGGTTCAACAAACGCAACACAATCATATATGCTGATATATTTTGGTCATTAGATTTGTGCATATGCACAAACACACAAACATATAGATACAACCACATTTGACGAAAAAAGAAATCGGCAAAAATAAAACTACTCACGATCTTTTCGATTTAAACGTTGTTAGAAGAAACACGCATTTTTTCATCTCAAGCGGACTAAAGATAGACACGTATTTTTTCATCTCAAGTGGATCAAAAGTGAAAAAACATCAACTTTGGTTTTTGTGAGATTTTTTTTTTTAATTTTATCGGTTTAAAAAATGAATTATGTGATGTGAGCAAAGTGAACAAGGACAATTATTTTAAAGTCGGAATTGTGATAAACAAAAACTACTTAATTTTGAACTGCTTTGACGCCCGTAAATTTATGTTTGCTTGTCCTTATTCCTCTCTCTCCTGCATCTCTTTGCATTTATTCATTTTGTTTTGTTTGGGATTATACATTTTAATAAACCTAACACATTCTATTTTTCTCTCTTTTCTTTTATTCTTTTTCTTTCATTTTTTCTTCTATCGTTTTTTTATTAGCTACATGGACGACGGTATACTTATTAACCATTCAATTTTTTTACTACAATATAATCATTATTCAAAACAAACAATTCAATGTTAACAATCAAATAACTTTTTCTAGACATAGTGTATTGCCCGATAACGGCGTGCAAAGCAAGGCTCGAAAGGAGCGAATTTGAACCACATGTGTTCAGAAATCATCGAAGCTGGTATATCGAATCCATGAATCGGCCCATTCGAAAGGAATTTGGCTGCCCATTTTGTTATTCGTCGTTCGTTGCACACCACACTATGCAACGCCATGTGATGAATATTCACGGACGAATTCCCGGCTGTCATGCCCGATCACGTACTCGAAGTCCAAGACGCCGTCAAAACCGTGCAAGCAGCCGAGGCCGCCGCTCACGCAGTCGAGGTCGCCGCTCACGCAGTCGAGGTCGCCGCTCGAACAGTCGAGGCCGTCGTCAACGCAGCCGTTCTTACAATTCGAATGGCAGTTACCGTCGAGACCGTCAAGACCTTGGCCGAGACCGTCGAGATCTTGATCGAGACTACCGTCGTCGCAACAGTGGTTATTATGGCCACTAATGACCCATGGTCATTGCAATGAAGCTTCCAATTGTTACAATGGAGCTTACATTCACAAAAATCATTTTAAACTTGATTCAAAGACGTCAATACTTGAAAATTCTGTTAAACTCTCATTTTTATAATGTTTCTAGTTTGCAGTTAGTGATCGTGTTGTCATCATCGGTACTTTCAATGTATTAAACAATAAATAACAACAAAATGATGGATTTGAATAAATGATTCAACAAATAAATTCGTTTGTTTTTATCCGTGTTCCGATATGGTGTTATGAGTATTGTTATTACAGAAATGAGAAAATTTTGATACTG
This sequence comes from Contarinia nasturtii, assembly GCF_009176525.2. Classification (NCBI taxonomy): domain Eukaryota; kingdom Metazoa; phylum Arthropoda; class Insecta; order Diptera; family Cecidomyiidae; genus Contarinia; species Contarinia nasturtii. The sequence goes on along the minus strand of NW_022199412.1, from coordinate 15,426 downwards.
AAAAAAAACGACGACAAGAGAAATTTGAGACCAAAACGTATAACAACACAATGCTTGTTTGTTAGCAAGCGTTATACATTGTCGCCCTGGGGTCGAGACGCTTATGTCAAACACATCAGTATTCGTTTATCTTTTGAAAAGAATAGTACGCACGAGTGTAATCTTTAGTAATGGATAATTTTGATGGAACCGTCGAACAAAATGATAATTTAGTTGAGTGGGACGATGGAAAAATTGAAGAATTAGTCAACATCATAAGATTACACACACATACATGCGCAGAAGATAATCCATTAAATCAACAATTGCTTGAAAACCCAATGATCGATTTACAACGAATTTCAACTATAAATAATTTGGAACAACTGAAAATTCAAACTTGTGTAGAAGATCTAAAAATTCAAACTGTTGGTGATGACCTGGAAGTTCGAATGAAAAGTGAAGGAGAGTTGGAAAAAGAGAGATTTGAGAACCGTGAAAATGCGATGAAATTGTTCATTAGTATAACTAAAAATGAATATCGTTTTGCACAAAAACATTGTAGTGACTACAAAGACATGATCTGCAACTGTTCTCTCTCAGAAACTGAAATAAAAAGGGGCCAAATGGGTTGCGTAGATAATTGTTTAAACAGACTCTCCTTAATCGAGTGTAGCTCAAAATGTCTTCTTGGTGAATATTGCGAAAACAAAAGATTTAAAAAAGATACAAATTCAACATACGACGTATTTAAAACAGAAAAAAAAGGTTATGGTTTATTGGCAACGTCATACATAAGACCTGATGAATTTATTATTGAATTTGTTGGCGAGATTGTGAATAGAAAGATGCTTGGAAAGCGCGCTAAAAATTATTCAGATGAAATGAATGTTTACTTTATGGCTCTGAGCACTGACAGCATCATAGATGCTACAAGAAAAGGAAATTTGGCGCGATTCATTAATCATTCGTGTGATCCGAACTGTGAAGCTCAAAAATGGATTGTTGATGGAAATGATCGAATTGGTATTTTCAGTAAGCAGCCAATTCAGCCCAGAGAGGAGATTACTATTGATTACCAGTTCAAACTTTATGGGTAAATATGCTTTTGAAATGAAAATATGAACTTTAATTTTTACACCAATTTTTTCAAAAATTCCAGAAAAGAGGCGCAAAGATGTTTTTGTGGATCTATTAACTGCCGTGGTTGGATTGGCGATGGGCCAGATAAAAAAAAATCGAACGAGTGATCGTTGCGAATTTGCCAAAACATAATTACTTCGTTTTTATATATTTATTACAATTTTTTATACGTCTGTTTATACGAAATTTTTTGACAAAATTAAATCGAATCGTAATCCATATACATGTAATATTACATTTTTCGTAAATTTTTTCCAAATATCTTTGGGTTTTTATACAATTAATTTTTGTCCTTTTTTCTTCATCAATAAACAATCAAGTTGAATCAACAAAGAAAACAATTTTTTTAAATTCCAAGTCAAGTGTGATTTTAATTTGTAAATCAAAATATTTTTTTCTGCTTTTCATTTATTTTCGGTTCTTTTTTTTCTTGTTTTTCGAATTGTTTTTGTTCCTTAATTTTGTTCAACAAAGTTTTATGCTGTTCCGATGTAAAAAATTGATGACCATTTTTTGCACGCGAAGAACCTTTCAAATACTGACGTAAATGATAACGTAGATTATTATAAGTAAAAGGCATGCAGCATATTTGGCAATTCATAGATTTTTCAGCGGACGCAGAATGGCATCCTTGTGCTATGTGAACTGAAAAGTGTCCACTATGACCAGTATTATAGCCACAAGATTGGCATACCAGCTTTTTATTCGAGCTACCGCATCCTATTGATAATATTTTGCTAGTTTGCACGGTCATTGCATTCGATGTTGATTTATTGACAGCCGCATTTGATGTCGATGGCTGTTGTGAATTTGGTGTTGATGTCATACTGCTTCGATCCTAATTTGTAACGAAAATAGGAATGTAAAATGATTAATCATCTCATTAAAAAGTATATCCAACTTACAATTGTAATGAAAACATATGTCTCCGAAATGAATAAAATATTTATACAGCAAAATGGTTTTACCTGTTCTTGTTGCTGCTGTTGTGATAGCATGTTGGCCATTTGTTGTTTTATTTGTGCATTTCTTCTCAGCGTTTCCACAATGTCTGAATTTTGAGCAGAAACATTCATTTGATTAACATTGCCAGCATTTTGCGGCATGATTGAGTCGATATTTTGCATTTGTTCCTTTAAGTCTTTCTTGATTTTATCAATTTTCTCCGCTAACAAATGATAATATTCAGATCTTGAATTGGCCTTTACGTACAATTCCTCTTCCACTTTCTTTGCGCGCATAATAAAATCTTGCATGTTTTTGTCGCACATTTCATCTGGATTTGATGTTGGGAATGCCGCTTGCACCAACTTCTGGACTAAACTACTTCGAAAATTAGGTGTGATAGAACAATGCCAACTGTCGGTCTGTGTGGATTTTGAATTTTGTTCTTCTGAACATTGAACACCAATATCAACACTCTTTTTCACTTCTATATTTTGTGTTCTTGATGTTGAAAGTGATTTATTGTTAACATTAATTGGCTCGTCACTTGGACGCTTAAGTAACAAATTATATTCTTTTTGTAATTTTAACAACTCTTGGTTGCATTTTTCACGTTTCGCTTCATATTTTGCAATCAAATCACTGAGTCGGGACATTTTAACGAAATCCATTTTAATTATTATTTTATTCAAACAAAATCAGATGTAAAGTTATACAAAATGTAAACAATTATTATTATAAACAAATTTTGACAGTTTATTTCAAATGAAATCATGTGACATTACTTGATCTGAACGTTTAGCCAACTTCACGCAATATCGTAAGCTTGCATGCTTTCACTGTGTTTACTTTCGGTGCATGATTGGAATAAAAATGTTTTTATTTTAGTTGTTTAAATGTTTTTTATAGTTCTATTTTATTTTTATGTTAGTTTTATTTTCAATATAATTTTTTATTCCTTTTTTAGTTTAAATTTTCAACTCAGTTTTATTTTTAATTTTAAGTATGTGGTCATGAAAAATTTATTTCCAATCAATCCAAGGTACAGATGGCGCAAACGGTAATGAAATAAGCTCTTCCATATAAAGAAAGCGACATTGGTTCATATCTATGACCAATTGAATACACGCATCGATACCGATGACTTGCTGAAATACTTGATCAAGTCTCAGTCTGTAACTCTTATTCTGAGAGTTGAATTTACTGGAAGCGACTCATCGTCAAATACTCTTACATCTAAGGTATCATTTCTTTGTGTCTAAGTCTAAAAATGTCATTCTCAAAGATCAATCCTGATCAATTGATATTGAATCGAACAGTTTCATCAGAAACATCAAATTGATTTTTTTTTATTTTTACATGCTATAGGATATCAAAGAGTACTTGATAGCAAATGGTGGAAAAGACATTTTAAAACAGTATGATGAGAAAAAAACGCTCAACGAACATAAGCGGCATAAATTCGTCGGTTTGGTTGTGGATATGTTGGTCGATAGATATGGCCTATATCCAAAAACCTTCGAAAAAATTATTGTAGCCAAAGCTGCGATTTCTTTGTTTCCCAAATTTAAAGTGCCTTCTACTCTACATGGAACGGTATACACAAAACGCATGTTTCGCATGAAATTAAAATATATAATGTAACTTGTTTATACCTTTAGGAAATGTTCTATAATCCAGCGAAGAATACTGGATGGTTTGTTCCAGCTTTGAAGTCTCGGAGAAAAAATGTCGAACAAAATAATGATGAAGTCGAAAATATTGATGAGAACCAAAACAATGGCAATTTGGAATACTCAGACGAGGATGCCAAAAAGGACGTAGAATTCTTACGTACAGTAGTCGTAGAAAATTCTAATTTGCAAATCATAGAAAAAAAGTTGAAGGCAACAATCGGATATCGGAAACTTATTTGCAACGATACGAACGTCAATCTTCTGGAAAGATTTCCGTTATTTTTCACAAACAGTGACCTGGTTAGTAAATGCATTTTTTCATGTTTTTTAATCTTTCTAAATACAAATGTTTAATTTTACAACAGATTTTATTAGACTTCAGCCATCACTTTGATTTGGAATCAAACGTTTTTCTAGACTTGTGGCAGAAGCACAAAGATAATGTCATGTCTGCCTTTCAGTTGCATGAAAATATTGAAAATTTTTCTATAGATTTTGGTCAAGAAATTGAACAATTTCTGATGCTGCTCAAATTAATTCCAGAGCGTCAAAGGGGGAGAAAAGCCACACTACCTCGTTTGTCTTTTGATAAAGTAATTGAGAAACTTGTGGTGTTTTCTAAGGTAAATAATTCTTCACATTCTCAAGAAGCATTTTTAAGCACTCTTCCATTTTTTTAAAAGTCTAACGAACCCGTAATGAATGCAATGAATTCGAACAAACAGCCATATATAATTGCTACAGGAAAATCACCACAAAATATATTACGATATTACATCGTGATTGATGACGAACTTATAAATGTATGTATGAATTGGTATATAGATAAAACCAATGAAAAATTCAACATTTTAAAGAATTTTTTTTATTACAGGTGAATAAAAACTTCTCATTTGCCCAAACAATTGACTTGCTTTTCAAAGTGCATTTTGTTTTTCACTTGAGTTTTGATTCGTATTTGATGCCCTTAATGAAGTTCATTGGACACTTTTTTTACAAAATTCCATTTGAAGATTTCACGCCAACTCCTCATATGATTCGAGTTTACAACGACATCACCCGTCAAGACTAAATTTAGTTCACTTTACCGAGAAAATATTCTTATATAGAATTAAAATAGTTTGAAAAGAGATTCAAAGTATACACTTTATTCAATGTTGATCCGATATTTAATGTTCTTTTTTTAGCAAATATATTTATATTTGGTTTAAGCAACATTTTGAAATTTTAAATAATGAGACTTGAATTAATAATGAGAAATAAAAGCATATGAAATATATATTTCTAGGAAGAAAATTTTTGAGACTTCAGAATTATGCCGTCGATCGGTAATTTTTTGTAGAAAATGTAAATTATGTTATAAGGAAAACAGCTAGAGAAGAATAAATAGCAATTATAACTAATTAGTATTTATTTAAATGTAAAATTACTTAATAAATGTCTACAGAGTCGGCTAAAATAAAAATTTGTTCACCAAGATTTTTTTTTTCGTGCGTTTTACTAAAACTAAGTTCAGAGTGCTTTATCAATAAATATTCCTCAGGTGCTGATGGTTTTATTTCTAAACTTGTTAAAAATTCATCAAATCTAATGCGACAATATTTTCTGCAAATGAAATAGAACGATTTTTCAATGTATAAAATATGTTCTATTTCCAAATAATCTGAATTATATTTTAATATTAAACCTCTCGCATAGAAATCTCTATTGAATTTAAGGCTTTTCGTTGACTGAATAGAAGACAGATTTTCAAAAATACTAATCAAACTTGTGTATTGTAGAAAAAAGTTCTTATCGATTTGTCGTAATTTCTTGTGTTCAATTTGATCAACGTAAACCTCTGTGAATAAATTCTTATGCAGAAATTTATTTGTCATACTTCGGGTCACATTTTTGAAATTATTGTTATTTTTCATTGTACTAGTTAAACTTTTATGTTTCATTTCAAAGCGCAAAGTACTCATGTGACACAATGGGCCCGATCGACGAATAATTTCACTATAATGTGACATAAAATGATGCTTGGGTTTCAATGTAATTCCAAAGCATGTCTGTACTTTTTCTAAATGGCATTGAACATTTGCTTCCAAATCGATAAGAACTTCTTCTGATATAGTATTGGAGTAACAAATGCGCAATATCTTTAACATTGAATTTATGCAAATCCAAGCAGATTCGAGACTTGGAGTGTTTTTAAATGAATAAAATATGAATGGAAAGTGTTGCATTAAGCATTTCATCTGCGAAGCACTCTGATTTAAATTTTTTCCCTTTAATTTTACATCTGATGGTATGAACTGGCTATTTAGAACGCCAAAGTTGTAGTGTTTAACAAGAATACCAATTTCATTTTCAGAAAAAATTTTGTTTCTTATGCCAAGTTCGAAAAAACTTTTAAGTAAAACTTTGATAGTACCCTCGCACATATCATGCATTATATCCCCTGTCCAATTTTCCAAAATATGAAAATATTTAAGCTCATTTAACACACAATATTCTGCAACACCTTTTGTTTCTTTCAAATTTACTTCGCTGGAGTTTTCGATTATTTGAATTGCTTCTTGATAATTGATCTCTGTTCGATATTTCGCAGGCAAGGCGGTTGATAGAATTTTCGTCTCACTTTTGGAGCATAAGCACATTCTACAAAAAAAATTTGCCGAAAAACTTTGCGCGAAACCAAAAGCAACATTCCCTCCCAGGTTGTCGCAAGCCATATTAACGATAGTACCTTAGCAAATGAAATAGAAATGTAAGTAAAATGACAGCTTGATGTTGAGGCTTCGTGAAGTCTGCCGGATTATGAAACGATATATAATCATTTTTAATAATAGATACCTTTTAAATTAACACCATCATCCAAATCAATACCAGATGTTTCCAAAACGCCGATATCTCTCACAATTTGTTGCAAAATGTTGGTATAGTTTGTTTCTGCCTTTTTTAAATCGTTTTCATTCACCAAACATATTAGAAAAATATTACACATGCTATACTGAAAACATTGTGGCATATTACGTATGGTCATATAGACAGCAACTTGTGAATGAAGCCCTGTCTTCGATTTTAGTGCACTGCAAACCTCGAACCCATCAATAAAAAACTGTAATTGCAGTGAATTCGAATGTTCTTTAAACAGATTTGCTTTCTTATATATGCTTCCACAACAAAAATCTCGGTACACATTTGGTTCGCAGACATGTTTCGTCTTTTGATTGTACGTAAAATATATTTCGCGAAAGTGTGGTTTTTCAAACAAATTTTTGATTATATCAAGCGGAGAAATCATACTAAAAAGAGATTGCTTCCGAACTGCTGTCAGGAGATGTGTTTCCTTGTCTCTTACATTCTCCCAATGAGTACCAATACCAATTTGTTTGGACTTTACAAACGATGGTTGACTTTCGAGAAACTGTTTACGCTTATATGATGTATTGAATTTCTGAAGACTGCTGCAAATGAGGTCCATTGAATAATTTAAGGATGCTAGTGAAGTCTCATCGTTCGATGCCATTGAAAGTTGACAAAATTTGTGTGTTTGTTCAAGAAGTGTTCCCGTTAAACGAAAAACATCATTCGTGTTTTTTTCATTCATGTTATTTCATCACAAGTTGAAGCATCAGTGTGGCTGGAGTTGAACAAAAAACTGTGCTCCTGGTCTCCCTCAGCATTTTCTTCACAAATGAAAGATCCATTACGATTACTTGCTGGAACACTGACTCTTGTTGAGAACGAATCCAATCCCCCGTTACTGACATCAAAAATGAACGAAGTCTGCTTTTCGACGGATTCATTTTCAACAATATGAGCAGAGTTAACGTCAATTTCAATTCTATCTTCAGCCTCAAGTTGATTCAAACATTTAGGAATATGACGCGACAGTCCTTGAAATGTTTGGAAGGATTTCCCACATTTCGAACTCTTTACAGTACACTTAATTTCATGAATTTTTTCTTTGATTCTATGATTCTTTTTCAAGTGCTCTACAACATGTTCATTGCTCGTGAAATATTTATTTTCACACAATTTACATTGAAAATTCATTTTGCCAGGTACTATGGTTGTAACGAACGTATTTGAATTGCATATAACTCTTATTCAAGTTGAAGTCTCATTTTTTTTTATGAACATAGTAGGCGAAGCAACCATTGCGCTGGAATTTAAATGTGGTACGTTATGGTTTATTGAACCCCAAAAATTTATAGATATTTTTTAATATTGTAATTACTTGTGACATAAAAGTTGATAATTTTTGCTCTTATTCGTGACCTAATAACACATTTAATTTTATTTTCAAATTATTGCCACAAATTATTACACAGTTGATAATTATAGTCCATCGCATACATACACTAACGCTCCACAACGCAATCGATTCATTTGTATCTGTGCATAACAAAATATAGCTGTCAAAAATTTAAGGTTTGAAATGTCAGCGACGAGTTAATGCTCACATTTATTAACAATTTATATTTGCAACGGATAAAATATAGTTGGTGTTTTTTAATTTCAAATAAAATCACTTTTTATCTCAATTTAACTGCCTTTGTCGTAGAATATGGCATATTTTGTTGTTTTTTTGGAGTGCCGGCGCTATATAGCAGTGAAAAAAGAGTGGCTTTCTGATTCACTTGTTGGAAAAGAAGCAAAAATGTTCTTTTCAGCCGATGAAGAAGCTGTGGTCAATTTTGAATTGAATACAGAATATTATCTGAACCATGAGCGCGAGGCGTGCTATAACGTGTTTGTGTTAAAATCATTTGGTAAAGTCGAATTTAAATTGCATTAATTTCAATGCCACTAAAAATCTTATCATATTATAGACACCGAAAATGAGGCGCAAATTTATGCGTCTGGTAAACGGGTTACTGCTCAAGTTGAGTATAAAACTGGTACCACATTTGGGACAAAATACGTTCGGAATGATCCTGTTGCTTATATCGCTTTGAGCGACGAAGAAAATGTTAGTATTTTTTTATTTTAATCCGTTTTAATCCAAAAAAATATAACCTAACCGTTTTGACAGGACATTACTTTAAATCCACAACATGAACGCGAAGCCTCATCTGAATCTCCTGCTCGTCACACGACTGTACACCTTGAAATTACACCTACTATTTTTAACGAAGCTCACGGCCAGGTTTGATATAAAATTGTGTTTGAGACTTCGAAATTAATAACAAACGTTCAATATATTATGGCTTATTTTTGTTTTTTAGAACGTGGAACACGATCAATCCAAGCAATTGAATGTTGGAGGTGCTGCTGAAGTGAATAAAAGTACTGGCGATAAAGCCGCGTTGATTTTAAATAATGATTTCAATGAATCTGAAAACACTAGTGAAGTCTCTATTCGTTTCACAACTTTAAACTCACTGCCACCTTGTCCTTTGAATGGAGAATTTGCACAGGTAATATTTCATTTCAAACTTGTAAATCGGTAGCGAAATCTCAATATATTATGGCTTATTTTATGGTTTTTTTAGAGCGCTGAACTCGACCAATCTGAGTTTTTGAACGTTGATAGTGCTGTTGAAATGAAATCAAATGCCGCATTGGTTTTAAATAATGATTTGGATGAATTTGAAAACTCCAGTGAAGTCTCAATTCGTAACATAACTTTAGACTCGCTGAACGGAGATTTTGCACAGGTAATATTTTTCTTCGGATTTTGAAATCAATAACTTAATCAATTCGATTTGATGTGAACTTATTATTTCTATTATTTAGAAAGAATGCCCGTCATTTGATATCGAAACGCAAAGTGATCATATCAATCACGAGTTTGCGTCAGATATTATCGATTCGCGTGATGAAGCATCGGGATCGAACAATGAAAACCCAAACCAGAATTTACATGAAGTTTCAGATTCTCTTCAGTTGATGATAGTTGAAAGAGACTTAAATGGAAACGTTGATGGTTTGGTTGCAACTAGTACCGATAAAGTTTATTCCAGTGAACACAGTGATTCAACAAACAAAAAAGAGAATTTACAATTTGACCCACATTTTTGTACTCTTTATGGTTTTATCGAAAACAATGTAAATATAAAGGTTGTGTTTATGTATGTGTGATTATAGTAGTAATTATAAAATTTTAGGACCATCGTTGCTATTTTATCGATGACACTGAGGTGAGCATTAAGGTTGAAAACATAAGAAAGCTCAAAAGTATGATGAATACTACCGCACTCGATTCCAACTTCGTTTCGATTTTACTTAATGCTGTCTTTGGTGATGATGTATTGAAAGAAAGTTCAGCTGGCGGGCGACAATCAAATTTCAACAATTTGGCTCATAAACCTCTTGATGTCAAAAAATTAAAATTTATCAAAGGTCACCATTCTAATATCTTATTGTTTGTAGTTGATTATATAGTTCCCATTTCTATTCACAGACTTATTTGACGAACGTGTGTCAGGCGATGAACAGAGAAAGAAGCTATTCACAAAATATGTGAATAAGAAATGCAACAATTTGCGTCGTAAATAGTAAATCAACAAGAAAACATCGAGTCATGTATAATTTGTGACTTTACAACAACAAAAAGATAACTGTTTATTGTTCTTCATCAATACAACAAAAATCTTTCAAAAAATTAATAAAATAGTTATGTTTTTCCCATTTTTATAGAGTTTTATTGAAGTCTCAAAATTCATTCTTTTGAAAAATAGATTTAAAAACCAACCAATAAATCTAAATATAATAATTGTGATTTATAATCGAAACTCCTAATGAATGCTGACTTTTTTCAAGTGGACTACCAAAATTAAGTTGCATTTTAGGTAATTTATTAAAATGAATATCAGTTGCTCGATTGCAATCGCGATATTGTGTTGATTAATGACATTCGGTAATATTTGAAATTAAAGTGTTGCATTATTTCATTTTCGATCGTTAATAAAACGCAATCGTCAATCCGTTCAATAACGCTTAAGTCTCATTGGAATAACGCAATCTCTGCTCAAAATAAAATACTGTAGATCTGTCAATTATTTACTTGCTTTGAAACGTCAACTTAAGAACATAAACAGTTTACATTTGCTACGGAAAACCATAAATTCACCGTATGAACAATTATATTTATTGTCTTGGTTTAAAAAATACTCATTTGTTAGAGGAACGATTTCATTTTGAAATATGGTATATTTTGTTGTTTTTTTGGAGTGCCGGCGCTATATAGCAGTAAAAGAAGAATGGCTTGCCAACCTACTTATTGGAAAAGAAGCAAAAATGTTCTTTTCAGCCGATAAAGAAGCTGTGGCCAATTTCGAATTGAATACAGAATATTATCTGAACCGTGAGCGCGAGGCGTGCTACAACGTGTTTGTGTTAAAATCATTTGGTAAAGTCGAATTTAAATTAAATTAATTTTGTTACGATTAAAAACCGTATCATATTATAGATAGCGAAGATGAGGCTCAAATTTATGCATCTAGTAAACGGGTTACTGCTCAAATTGAGTATAAAACTGGTACCAAATTTGGGAAAAAATACGTTCGAAATGAACCGGTTGCTTATATCGCTTTGAGCGACGAAGAAAATGTTGGTATTTTTTATTTTAATTCAAATAATTTAATTTCCAATAATAACCTTACTTTTTTTGGCAGGATGCAACTTTGAATATGCAACATGAATGTGAAGCCTTGTTTGAATCCCCAGCTCGTCGCGCAGCTTTAGATACACACGAAATTACACCAATTTTTGTGAACGAAGGTCACGCCCAGGTTTGCTATAATATTGTGTTTGAGACTTCGAAAATTAATAACAGTAACTCAATTTTATTTTGATTTATTTTCTGTTATCTAGCCCATAGCTTGCCAAGAATTTCAGTCGCCGGACTTAGAGAATGCTTACAAATCTATTCTTGAATCATCGGCCCAAAAAAATCAAACTTGTGGTGAAATTTTAATACTTGAACAGGAATTGCAAGTTTTAAATTTAAATGATGTCAATGGGAAGCAGGTAAATTTATCCTTTTTTTAGATTTGAACTTGATTACCTATCAATTATATTATGAATTCATACATGTTTACATCGGTTTAATTTTCCATTACAATTTCAGCCATTAGACATTCAAAACGCTGATGATACGTACTCAAGCGCTGGCGATAATATCGTCTTTTTATTGAATGACGATCGGAATGAATCCAAAAACTCATGTGAAGTCTCACTTCCTAACACAAGTTTGGATTCAGAAGAATTGGCACCTACCAATTCATACAAATGTCTTTCTCAGGTAAAATTGTATTTGAGACTTCAAAATCAATAGCAACTAAGACTCGATTTCGATTTTGATTCATTTGTTATTAGGGCTTGACATGCCAAGAATCTCTGGCATGTGGTATCGATCAAAATCGTACCGATAGCTCACTTGAGGTTTCTGATTATAACTCATCACCACAAATGGCAAAAACTTTCGGACAAACTTCAAAGAATCATGCTTCATGTGCAGTGAATCAAATTCAAGTTAAATGTGAATACCTGCAAGGAAAAAATGACAACTTGGAGAGAGCATTGAAAAAGATGAATGAACGTTTGGGAGTTGAAGTAATTTCTGATAGTGAGTCAGATGGTTTAAGCGACACTTGTGATATAAATGTTGATCCAAATATTAACACTTTGCATTTCCAACGCGATACCTTTTTCGCTACAAAATACTTTTACATCACTGATGTAAGTTTTGTGAGCTGTATGGGGATGTATTTAAGTCAATTGATACCATTTTTACTATTTTTAGACTTCGGGCAATCGATATTATCTTGACCATTTGGTTAAGCTAAAACTGAATTTGATAAAACAACTGAAGAAAATGAACGAAAATTATCCAACATCAAGTGTTGACTATGATTTTGTTTTTTTAAGTCTCCTTCTACGGGGTGTTTTTGGGCGAACTGAACTAAAGGAATGTGGAAGTTCCAAATATATAAAAAATCTCAATCGTAGTAAACTAAAATTTACGAAAGGTAAATACTATTTATTAATTTAAGGTCTTTGTCTAAATTTAAAGTTAATAATTTTATTTATCTGAATTATATAGATGTATTCCGTGAAAGAATTAATCAAGATAAGAAACGACTTGAACATTTTCGAGCAGCAATAATTCGGATTGGTGATACTCTTTTGGAAGAAGAAATTTGATAGTTTTTGGTTAAGAAAAAGTAGCTTAAGAGCATTTCATTTCCGCTCAATGCATGTAGCGATTTAGAAATATTCATTTTTGCCTTATATATTAAATATAGATGATTTTGTATAGGTACAAAGATTTTTTTTATTTTTTTCCAATAGGTAATCTTCGTATTACAATTTTGAACACTTTTCTTTGAAAGAATATTTGAAATACAGTACAATATGATCAATTTCGTAAAGAAAAACTTTTTTCGATATTTATATATAATTCGTTGAAGTTGAGACTTCGTGATAAAAAAAATATGTTCCTTCTTTCTTCTTGAGACCTGATATATACAAATTATGATCGTCGAACATTGTTACATTTCTTGTTCACCATTTTGGTAAATGCTTTTAATCTGCCAACATCGTTTTTGACTCGTTCTTCAAAAATAACTGTAATATATAATTTAAATTCTTTTAGAAGTATGCAATTTTTAAAAATATTTTTTACATTTGGAGATAACAATACTTTTGACGAATTTCAATTTTTTTTCATCGAGTGGTTTGTGGGACACATCATTGAAATTCGATTTTCGTCCTCCAGCTGAACTTTTCTTCAACACACCATCACCAAAGACAGCACTAAGCAAGAGCGATAAAAACTTTGAATCCAAAGCGTAAGTTTTTTCCATGGACTTCAACTGCTTTACGTGTTCGGCTTTGAGGCATATTGTTTGTTCCTTAATGACATACCAACGATTACCCTGTAGTTTTGAAGTCTCATTAGCATATACTTTTGGTAATGAAAAAAAACCCACTCACATTAATTTCTGTATAACCAAAAGGTGAACCAAGATCTTGATCAAATGATAAGCCCATTTGTGACACAACGCTGGATTGATTGGAGCCATTCGATTCATCTGAGTTGCTGTTATTTCCTGACCCTGAAGCGATATTTTGATCCAATTCCGTTAGTAAATCATTAGATTCAATCGTTTCAAACGATTCGTTGTCAGTTTTCGGATCGACGTCGGTATCATCTACTATTTCCTCTTTCACATGATTTGGTTCCATTTCTGGCATATCACCGATATTTTCGTTCCATTGTTCGTTCGCTGTTTCAGTCGTTCCATTGCAATCGTCTGATTCTTCGTGCTCATCAAAATGGTCCAACTCAATATCACTTGCATCGATATTCAATGGAATTTCTTCTTTCACATCATTTGTTTCACTGCTCTCATCTTTCGATTCATCAGACTCTGACAACTCGACAACGTCTTCCTTCGCCTTTTGTTTTAATCCGTTTACTACCAACTGTGGCACATATTTATAAGAGAAGTCGAATGTATTCAAAATAACGTCCACACCATTCTCCGGTGCAGAAATTTCAGCCGATTGTGACACATTTTGATTTGAGACTTCATGAGAATATCCCGCAATGTTTTGGTCTTTTCCAGCATGTGATTCATCAGAATATGCTCTTGGAGACGCCTTAATAGAAAAAATATCGTTTGTGAAAAAAATGAAACCAAGTCTTTTTTAACGTAGATCAAAACTAGATGAATAATCTTACATTTTGACCCGTCGATTCGTCACTTTCACTGCTCAATTCAAAGATCTCATCGGCACTTTTCGACATGGTTTTGCTTATTAAATTCCACTTAGCAATTAATTTACTCTTGATAATGAAGTGAGACTTCACACGCATATGAGGCCTTTCTTTCGCGCATTTTTCAGCACGAAATTCCGCCAAATTGAATGAATAAACCACAATAGTTTCCATTGTTTTGGAATGATTTTTAACACATTTAGTAATGTAAACACGAGACTTGACTCATGGGTCGACTGTCAAAATGACGAACTGTCCCTATCGGAAGATGAAAATCGTAATTACGTAAAAGGCGAAGCACGGCGAAGAATATTTTTTTCAGTTTCAAAATGAATTTAAATATTCAAAATATTAATTTGTTTATTTTTTTGTTTCAAAACCGGATTTTCGGATTTTCGGATATTTTGAACCCAGAAATCATTCCGCTGTGATTTAAACCGATTTCTGGGTTCGAAATATCCGGAAATTTTTCTGTGAGTACGGATGCTATAGAATGGAGCGTGAAATGACACACAGTGGTACGTGTGTGTGTAAAAGTGTGTGCAATGTATTATGCTCGTCTGCGACTATATCTCTCCCGGACAAATAGTATTTTTTGTTTACAAAAAATTTGAAGAAAAATATTACGCTATGACAAAAAAAAAGAATTTTGATTTGTTTGTCTTTATATTAAATCTACACTAGATTACATAAAGGAGCATAGAACTTAAATTATTTATTAACTTAACGTAAAATTTCGGTGATCAAATGCGTTTTAGCGTACTGTGCACAAAACAAGAAGGTAATTTGAGGACTAGATCTACTCATCAAGAATCTTGTCTCTTTTTTCTTTATTTAAAAAATTATCCATTCTATTTGACTAAATGATTTCTTACCATGATAAATGGTGCGAGTACAAGTACGACAGTGTATGGCAGTAAACGCAAAGCTGGTATGCCAATTTTTCAATCGAAAAAGAAAAAA
>NW_022199411.1:0-19206 GCF_009176525.2 Contarinia nasturtii | reverse complement strand
ATTTTATTGGAATTTATTATTTATTAGAAAATTATTTTCGTTTTTTTTAAGAAGAAATTTATTTTGTTTTTGTTCGGTAAACAACGATTTATACAAACTGTGGTTCGTACGTCACAGCTATGCTTAACATATAGAACTGATAAAATACACCTTACGTCAAACGTGAAAAAGGTCGCGTTCAATACTTCATGTCATTAGAGAACCACTTGAAAAGAATAAAATCAATATACTATTATTATTTATTCATTTTTTCTTCTTAAAAAAAACGAAAATAATTTTCTATCTATCTTCTTCTTCTATATCTATAAATCAGAAAGTATGTATGTATGTATATCCGGGGTTGGCGTCCAAACGCCTCAACCGATCCGGATGAAAGTGGTACCGTTGGAAAGGTCTCGGTCCGGCGGTGAACATAGGTACTATCATGGTCGGCCATCGTGGTTTGACACGGTCATTATGGTCAAAAAAACCGTATAGTGTCAAAACATGTTCTACAGGGACGGCCATCAAGGTAAAAACTGTTAAAACATGATTTACCTTGGATTTTGAGGTCGACCATCATGGTAAAAAGTGTCAAAACATGGTTTACAGGGTAAATTCGACCCCAAAAATCTAACAAAGTCGATTTTAAACTTTTTTGGTTCAAAATTTGTGAAAAAAGGTGGATGAGAAAAATATCGATTCTAAGATAATTTTTCATGCTGATTCCGAATTTTGGGGTTTCAGGTTAAAAAAATCATATCTTGGGGGTTTTGACCCCCCGACCCCCTTAAGGGGTGGGGGGACTTGAAGGGCAGGGATCCTAAAAAATTTCTCTCGTCATTCTGAACAACTTTGTAGTACATTATTTTTTGATCCGATGAATTTTTGAAAAATTTGGGGAAAAATTCAAAATTCTGCTCAGATAGAAATTTCTTATTTTTTACCCCCAACATCCCCTCAAAGGGTTTTTCAAAATTCCCACTCCCTAAGACTGAGCCTATTATATGCGCCACCCTGTATATAGATTATTTTTGCATACAGTGCGTTCAGATTAATATTCAGTAAGTGCGTTGTTCTTTTCAATAATTCTCTAAAAAACTGTACATAGTCATTTATTTATTTGTTTTCAACTAAAAAAAATTTATTTGCTAATTTACAGTCCCTTGATAAAGACAATCAAATGTCGAAACGTCGGAACTAAAATAAAAATTGACAAACGGCAACAGCCCAACAATAACTAAATCGTAATATGATTTAAATTATGTACATTGCTTGTTATTTCTTCTATACCATAAATTTGTATATAATTTTCTATGTATTCGTCAAACAGTTTTTTTGCAAATGAAAAGTACTTTTTATATGCATTGCAATAGCATATAGAAACGGCACAATATAATGCTAAGAAATGTTCATACATTTCTGTCGTCAAGTAATCTTTTAGAATAACAATCCCTAGATACAGCAAAAAAGTTCTAAATTCAGTTCCCTCCGAATTTGAAAGATGTTTAAGTCCTCTAATTGTTCGATGAATTTCATATGGCATATTATTATTCAACTGAATCAAAAGAGCACTTATTTACTGTTTTTGTACGTTTGACCACTCGAATCTATGGTCTTTTTTATCGTCCATTTAGTTAAACATCGAGAAAATCTAAGGCCTCATCCAAATCATTCCAATCGCTGTGTGTCACCCAATGAAATTTATTTCTAATTCTCTTTGAACGGGCAGATCCAATGTCATTGCTTTTCGAAGACATTTTTTCAAGTGGCTCATCATTAGCAAGCTCTTTCTCGTCACCATTATTTGGAATTTCTGCTTCAAATGATAAATCAATGAAAATACCTTGGGACACTATCAATTTATCAGTTTTCGAGCTCTCTGTTCTTCTATGTATTCTTGGCTGTGTTTTGGTTAGACCACTGTTCATTGAATTTGTACATTGAGCACCATTCCTTATTTTCTCTTTGATAGTAAGTCTCTTGACACCTCGAATTTGCATGTGTCGCTTCCTTTTAGCACCGTGATCACTCTTCGTTGAATCGGTACATTGATCCTACAATTTTACAAATTCAGTGAAAACATTGACATTGAAATAAATAAAAAATTGAATACCTTCAGTTCAATTTGTGTCGAACTCGATGCATCCAAACATTGTACATTGTGCGTTTTTTCGTTGACATTGCTAGAATTGCTGGAATCTTTCTTATTTTTGGACGAGTTAATGCTTGACACCATGTCTGAACTTTCCTTTGCGATCATTTCAAGCCTTGTCCGTTTCATCGCTCTTATTTCGATTTGATTGGTGTTCAATTTACTTTGTTGTGGCGACTTTGTAGTACCCTTTTTCTTAACTTTGGCATTGACATTGTCTTCATTGGAATTCTGATCATTTCGGGATGTCTCAACGCTTCTGATTATGTCATTGATTTGATTTGCTTTTAAGCGATTTAATTGGACAACACAATTTGTTACTATACGCGATGAACTATCTACTTTTGCGATCAATGTACGCCTGATTCGTTTCGTTGCTCTTTTTTCGACTTGATCGGCGTTTGATTTGTCCTAAAATATACAAGCAGTGATATATTGCCATTTTATGCAAACATTTAATTGTTAAAAAACCTTTGAATATGGTACATTCTCAATGTCATCGTTAAAACGTTCGTTGTCTCTGTTGTTCACTTTTTTAAATCTATCTTTAATATGGCTCGATATTTTTCGCCGTAACCTTGTCTTGGGAATAGTTTAAATTCCTGTGTCTTGTCCTGTGTTCTAAAAAATTATGTATTTCAGTGGAACCATTGCATCAATAATAATAATAATAGAAATATTTAACCTTCAATTTGTCGTCTTCTCTATTTGCAATTTTTCTTTTCGTGACATTTTTTTCAATGTCCTTTGTTGATATTTCTTGGGGTTGTCTCTTCTTTGCTCTCGTCTCCATTTACTTTGTTATTTTTTAGTATTCCAAATATAAAGATATAAAGATATAAATATCTGAAGAGTATTGAATTTTTAGGTAAATGCCGTTTGCATACAATATCCAAAGAATATATTTTAAGAATGACAGAGTGTCAAAATGTTAAACTGAACTTAATTCGAAGTGGCAATACTATTATATTTTTGACGATTTTTGCACATTTTGAATTTTATCGTCAATAAAAAAAAGTTGCTTTGACATTGACATTGACATTGACATCGATTGTATCAAGTTTGGAAGCACACAGTAAACAAAGAAAAGTAAAATTAAAATGAATATTCAACAGCATTTTGGTACAACAAATCTATACAAGATTTTGGAAATAGATACAAATGCACAAATAAGTGAAGGTATATTCAATTTAATATTGACATTATTATTAATCGTTGAAAATGTGCACAGAAGATCTCTAAATAATTCAATTTTGCAGTGAAAAGAAGCTACTACCGATTGGCACTCATTCATCATCCCGATCGAGTTCCTGACAATGAAAAACCCATAGCTAAAGAAAAATTTTCCATATTACACCAAGCATACGTTGTTTTGTCTGATGTTCAAAAGAGACAAGCATATGACAATGGCAATGAAAGTAGTTTTCTTTTTGCGAAGGCAACTAGAAGCGCTGAATGGGAATGCTTTATTAAACCCGCAACGAATGATGATATAAAAAATGCACGGGATCAATACCAAAATTCTTTTGAAGAACAGTGTGACATTCAACGTGAATATCTCGCTGGGAAAGGGAGCATGACATATATGCTAAATAACATTCCATTTATGAGAGTTGAAGACCAGCCACGCATCATTTCAATAATTAATCAATTAATTGACGAAGGAAAAATTCCAAAACAAAAGACTAAGAAAATTTTGAAAAAATAAACATTGTCGTTTTCATGGTAATTTCATTCTTTTTGAATGATCGTCAAAAGGCGGCCGATATAATAAATACACACACTTATATGATTAACGCTTTTTATTTATGAAAATTGAAAAAAGGCAGTGATGTTGATCAACATCTTATGAAACACTTGATTCGTTTGTTTTCTTTGTACTTTTTACCAAATTGTTGTGAATTAGTTGCCAACTGCCAATGAAATCAGGAGATCTACTATTGCTTCGCCAATCATGTCATCATTTTCGCGCAATTGCTCTTTATTATCAATTGCCAATTGGTTTCCAGCGGCATTGTCATTGTCATCTTTATCTGCGTTGTGTGCAATCATTTTTTCACCAACGATGAGTTTGTTCGAAGTTCCATTCCAAGTAATTTTTCCCATATCTTTGCCATTTGCGTCAACATTCACAACTGAGATTTCGGTTGATGTAACGATGCCGATATTGAGAACTGTATCCTGATACAACATGGAAGAAGGCTGGAGCGGGTGGCAAACGATACCATCATCGTGTGTGATAATACTGTATTGGGTGTGAAATGTATCATTTCGAAAATATGCGATGTTCATTTGAAACCGTTTGAATGAAGTGGCTTGAAAATCAACATTGTTTTCGTCAATGTGAAATATTCCGTTCACTGGGTGTGCATGAATAACCATAATTGATTCAATTTTCTCAAATTTTCAAAGAATTTTTGGTGAAGACATAAAATTTATCGTTTGAGTTTTCCATGCTCATTCTGAACATTGGCAATGGCAATTTTCCATAAATATCAGTGCGAAAATTTCTGATCTGGTTGGGGTTCACACAAATTTCACAACATGACGTTGCGGTGCTTTGAGTTTCAGCATCAAATAAAAACTTCTTGTATAAATTTGGATTGAATCGAACCGTGTTTCCATAGCTGCGTGGCTTCAAATTATCGCTGATTTCGATACGATCCCAAAACTTGTCGAAACTCACACATCCATCATAAAAATTGCCCTTGAACTTTGAACTTGATCCATACACTCGAATTTTAACCTCCGATACATCTACTTCTGGAACAATGCCAATGATTAGCACGGTGTTGATATCGAATTTTGGCGGGATGCGATATGCATCATTCTGGTGTTCAAATGTTGTATACAATGGGAAACAAATCAAACCGTCACTGTGAGTTGCAACCATTCGATATCTTAAACGCCAAGCTCCATCCACATAATACGCAACGCCAATTGAAAATCGATTTAAGAACGTCGCACTAAATGTTATGATTTCTTTTCCCAAAACCTTTTTCACCTCGAAAATTCCATTGACTTCATGAGCATGAATATTTTCTCCAGCTTTTTCGAAAATTTCTGATGTTTTGTTCAAGACATACAGTGTATCTTTTGCATTTTCAAGTCGCATTTTAAACATTGGCATTGGCAGTTCACCATAAATATCGGAAAGCAAAATGCTTTTTTCATTGCTGAAACGACATTTTTCTGTATGGCCACTGCCGTCGATAGAAATGACCAAACAATACGAACATTTAACGAAAACGTTTGGTTCAGGACATGTGTCAATTGAATGATGTTGTACTTCTGCCATTGCTACTTTGACCTGTAAAGGTAACAGCGAAAAATGAATAAAAACATTTAGTATTTCAAAATAACAAAAAAGTCTAATGGAATAAAATAAATTGTCATTGTCACTGTCAATAGAATTACCGTTCCACAACACCGATTAAGATAAAAAAGATTGCTTTTATTTTAGTATTATGAAGAATTACCTTTTTCTGAACTATTGGAATGATTCTTTTTCGAATGGAATTAAATACCACTTTGCAAATGATAATTTTTAAGTTTATTAGATTCGCTTATTCTGTCTAGTGTATTTCACCATAAGTTCATAATACCAAATGACGTTTGCTCAAACTCAGCAACGTATATGTGTATGCTATTCGGTTCAGTTTATCAAATGTCACTTACAATGTGTAAATGTGCCTTCAACATTTTCTCAACATTCTTTGTCTAACCCTGCATCTATCCAGACTGGATAATCCAGTATTCCAATATATTTTGACATTTGGATAAAGTGTTGAATGAGATGAACTCATGACTTAGCGCACTGATAAAGTAAACGATTGTGTGTGATTTTTTTATTTAAATTATATTTCAGTGAATATTATTAACTTCATATAAAATATTTTGCTGTTGTTTATTTATTAGAGAATATTTGAGAATATTTCAAAATGAATACACGTTCAAAACATATTCAATGCAAACAAGCTGACGGTGTGGATAAAATGAAAACTCGTTCACAAAAGAATGTAAAGGAGTCTATCGAAAAGGTAAACGATTATATGCAAATCAATGTTCAAATTGAATATTTTAAAACTTATTATTTTCATTTTGAAATAGCTGCCTCTCATGAAAGACGTTCGGGTGGTTTTGAGAAGAGATCCCAGTATGATGTTATTCTATTGCCAACAAGAGAAACATAATAAAGAAGTAGCAAGTAGTGCTGATCGAACCACCCTTACAAAAACCAACACAGATCAAGCACGAAACCAAACTAATCGGAATCAAAGTGAGCAAGATGTTGATCGTTTCACGGACACAGTCACCGTTGATCAAGGTCGAAGCAAAACCAATCGGAATCAAAGAATGAAACGTGATATTAATCGATCCGAGGATACAGTCACCACGGATGGCGGTACAGCTACAGCTCGATACGAAACAAAACCGGGTCCAAAGACCAACAAGAAAAATAACCAAATAGTTCGAAAATATATTTTCAAAGCAAATCAAATTGTTTGGGCTAAAATGAAAGGCTATCCAGCATGGCCTGCACAGTTTATTCATTTATAATTATTTGATTCAAATTGATAATGCTCAAATTGAATATATGTAATTTTTTTAATATTTACAGATTCAAAGCATCACCAATAATATGACAAATGTAATCTTTTTCGGGGATAGAACAACAGCAAAAATGTTTGTTAACAGTTTGACACCATTTGATCAAGGAATAGACAAATTTAAACCTGGTAAAAGATCAACACTTGATAAGGCGGTGAAAGAGGCTCTATTCACACTAAATATGACTAAACGCATGCCATAATTTTAAATTGAAGTTTTCTATTTTCTATACTATCTATGAATGACATATTGTTCTTAAAAAAAAAATATTTTCATGAACGCAAATAAAAAAACGATTTCATAGAAAATCATGTATTATATACTGAAATGGATAAATTGTTTCGTTTTAATTCAGTGTAGTGTTGACCAATGAAAATGTGTTGTAATCTATCGTTCACACATGCGCACTATATGAGTGTACAAGTGTCAATTTGACTTATGTTTAAATGCAAAATTAGCATAGCATAGATACCGTATCACCTTGACTGTACATTTTATTAAATGTGTTTCGTTTGTTCGTAAGTTTTTAAATTAAAAGTATTAATATTATCAGATAAGGTAAACATGCGATCGAATGGAACTTAATGAATTAAATATGTCATCGGACATAGACATATTAATTCCGAGTACAAGCACCGGGCAAAGCCAAAAGAGAAATAAATTGAAGAAAATTAATTCATTGCCAAAACGAAAAAATCGTATAAAATCAACATATGTGAAAAGCCACACTGAGAATAACGATACTAACGTAGCTAACGGTGCAAATGCCATTGGCATGCACAATTTTCCGACTTTGGTGCATGGTACAGGTATATTTTAAATTAAAAATATAAAGTTTTTTTATTCACAAATTGTATTCTTTTCATAAAGCGCTTGCAAATGATGACACTGTACCATTATCAAATATGAACGAAAACATACAACTTATTCAAACACCCACCGATTTGAATAATAATCCAACATATACTGAACGTGAAGCAAATTCAAAAAAAAAACGAACTATTAGCCTATCGTTTGATGAATTACGTATGTATCAGACAATTACGATCGGATATTGAAATTTAGGTCTTATTACGAAAGCAAATGAAAATATCAATTTAAATAATTTTTTTATTGACTCTCTCACACACACACACACACTACAACCCATACCAATATCCAGACAATATATTTAGCTGTCGTCATCTGGATATTACAGCTCATCTGGATATCGTCAGCAGATGATACGAAGTGAAAACAATAGAAGTGATTTTATAAGTATATAAGCTTGGTATATACTGGTATTACTATAACAATCACCTCTATTGTTTTCACTTTGCATCATCTGCTGACGGCATCCAGATGACGGCAGCTAAATATATTGTCTGCTAATATCTCATTTGCTTTCTCGATTTTTAAACATATACATATTACATCCATTTATTTTTCCAGAGGAAAAATTTTCCGAAATTCAAAATGGAATAAAAAATGGCACAATCATTTATCAAAAGAAAATAAATAAAAATGGACGAAAAATATCCGCAGTATGGAACCTTTTCAGTGAGATTTACACTAATGGTACTACAAAACAAAAAATCGAGTCTTTTTTCTATTGTACCGAGTGCAACGATGTGGTCTATAATCCATATGAACAAGGGAACACAAATAAACTATTACGACACGTATGTTATGCGACCGTTGACGATAACAAAACATTATTTATCAAAAGATCAGATAAAGAAAATTTAAAAATTGCTGCGGCAAAATTCGTCTCAATGGACTTACGTCCATTTTATGCTGTGCAGTGTCCAGGTATTCAATGAATTATTTCAAATTTTGATATTCTTAATTTAAATGGTTCAATGACATTTGCCCTTTTTACAAATAAGGTTTATTAGAGCTTTGTTATGCTTGCATGCACTTCGGTCAAAGTAATCGAAAAGCAAGCAAACAGGATTTTATTGATGCAATGCCTTCTCGGAATACTGTGAGATCTGCGGTAGCTGAAATAGCAGATAAAACTCGAAACAAAATTAGTGAAATTCTTAAAATGGCAATTTTATCGGGCGGTATAGCTGCAACGACTGACTGTTGGACAGACGATTATCGTCATTCGACTTATTTGACAATTGTAGCCCACATATGTCTTCCGGAAAAAGATGATCTTAAGTACTATCGTTTTGTTTTGACTACTACTGAAGTGAAAGAAATAGTGAAGA
The DNA here is from genome assembly GCF_009176525.2 of Contarinia nasturtii. Classification (NCBI taxonomy): domain Eukaryota; kingdom Metazoa; phylum Arthropoda; class Insecta; order Diptera; family Cecidomyiidae; genus Contarinia; species Contarinia nasturtii. Next base: position 10,263 of record NW_022199411.1, on the reverse strand, counting down.
CAGGTAATTACAATACTAATTAAATTATGAGTAGAAAATGGCAATTTGCATATATAACATTGTTAATTTTCATTACATTTACAATTCAAAACTACTGTAAATTCAAACAGGTACGGTGCTTATTGACCACATTTTGGAATGTTTCAAAGAGTATAATATTACCGAAGAAGAAGTAAAACAGCACGTAATATTTATATCAGACCGTGGATCAAACATTAAATATGGCCTAATAAATGCCGGGTTTCGAAGAATTACTTGCTATGCCCATTTAATACATAATTTAGTGTCGAAAATGATGGAAGAGGAGCGAATAAAAACCATTATCACACAAGCCACAGAATTATCGTCGCATATTAAAAATAGTGGAATGAATACACAATTAAACACAAAACTCGATGGAACAGTGTCTACATAATGATCATGGCAATTATTGACAATTATCAAACTCTCTACGATCTATTGATGAACAAACAAAGACTTCAAAATGAAATTAGACTAAAGCAAAGCGAGCAACTCGATGACAAAATATCGAAACTAATCACGGTATTAAACAAAAGCGAACTTATTCGAATTAAGAATTTTCTCGAAAATTTCAAGGTAACTTAGCTAATTTATTTAACAATGAATGTTTTGTTAATGTACAAATTGTAAATATTCGAATCGATAGGTTATTAGTGACAAATTGGAAGGAGACAAATATGTTACGTTACATATGATTTGGCCAACTTATTTAAAATTGTTTGGATTACTAGCAGAAAATAACGATTATCCAATGTATGATATCGATGGCATATCATACAACACGATTTCAAAAATGAAAGAGATTGGACGAAATTATATTGATAAGAACAAGAATGATTTTGCGCCAGAATTTGGACATAGAGTAATGACTTTCTTAAATCCAAATATGAAAAAATTGTCTATTATTAATTTAACAGAACGATCTGAATTGATTGAGAAAATTGAAAATGAGATAAACAATTTTCCGACGTGTGCACCAACTGGTGGAAATGATGGAGCTGGTATAGAAAATTCTAATGTTAATATTTCCAATCCACTAGATAAAACTAGTTTTTTAGATAATTTTATATCATTTGATGAACCAGACACTGAGCCATTGATGTTAGAAGAGCTTGTATAATAACATCCATTGTCGATGTTAAGCAGTTTTGGTGCCAACATTCAAAAATGTATCCAAATTTACTTAAATTATTTGTCAAGTATTCATGCGTGCCAGCTTCATCTGCTAGCTCAGAGCGTAATTTTAGTACAAGTGGCAATATTATCACAGATAAGAGGTCAATGATTTTACCTGAAAATGTCAATAATCTTATTATAATGAGAAACAGTCTATCATCAATAAATGTATGAATAGTTTTCATGACTTTTTTCTGTGTTTTAAAATTCAACGTTTTTTTAATAGTGATGAGATCGATGTCAAGGATAAGTGCAATTTAAACAACATTTTTTTAAATGATAAACTATCTTTAATTTTGTTTATTTATGTCAATAATAATGTATAGTTAAATGAGTATCACAATAACCCAAAAGTAATATTTCATTTCATATGAATTCTATTACCTCGTGCGTCTATAAATGCTCTACAGTTGATCGAAATGAATGTGATATTGTGTACGCACCATACGAACAAAATCAATAAATTTTGGTTCGACAAAAGATACGGCCACACCATTCTTGTTGAAGCGCCCAGTTCTTCCAACTCGATGCAAATATGATTTTGTGTCCAGAATATCGTCGATTTCAGGTACATCGAAATTGATCACGATATTACAATTTAATTCAACGCATCTAGCACATAAATTTGTGGTGATCAAGACTTGTTTTGTGTTCATTTTAAACAAATCCATTGATTTTGATCGTAACTCAATATTCATATCACCAGTAATAGCTACAGCATTACCTTTCAATTTGCGGGACAACCACGAAACAGTTGCTTTTTGCTAAACATTAAATTTTAATATAAAAAAAATTAATAAATAAAACAGATATGCAAGCAATTAATCTGATCGAATATTTTCAAATTGAATATTTTCTAATAGAATGTTACCTTGCAAAAAATCACGATACGTTCTCGTTGAAGTTTATCAATCATTTGTTTGAGATAATGAAATCGACGATTATTGTCACAAGAAACCCAAAAGTGACGTATATTCACATCGTTCAGTACTTGATTATATGGTACGCGATACATATCCAAGGGTGTAGGTGCCTTTTTAATCATATTATCTACAAATATGGTTGAAATAAAAACGTTTTTCGCAGTACCAAAATCAATGAGCGTATTGAATTGTGTCGTTAAGTCTGCGTCGTCATAACCAACAAATGTTACGAAATCAAGTGATACTTTTTCTTCAATTATAAGTCGATTGCTTTCAAGACACGTTCCAATTAAAATTTGTCCATCTATCGGGCCGTTGTGATAATGATGGGCTTTGCACAATCGAATTGGTGCATTTCGAGTCATAAATTGAACGTATTCAAATGTATGTTCCACCGCTTCAACCGTGGCACATATTATCACTGCTTGAAGATTCGCATTGCTGTCATCAATGTGTAAAATAGCTGCAACAATTAGAGCCACTGTTTTCCCTGTTCCGGGAGGTGCTTGAAATAGCAAATTACCGCTGACATGTAGAAGCAGTGGTAACGCAATTTGCTATAAAGAAAATTTTCCAATGGAATATAACCGTAAATTTTAAATCACATTTAATACCAACTTGAGTTTTTGATGGTTTTTTAAATGGTTCCAATGCCTCTAGCAAAAGTTCGTTCAACACAAAGTCTTGCCATTCGAATGTGTTAAAGTCAGCAAACCGTGAATTTTTCAATTCCAATGCTGCCAGTATCTTCATATGTGCTTCATTAGTAAATTCAGCGTTCATCGAATTGATTTCCACAGGTGCTAATGGCACTAATATAATATAGGAAAATTAGAAATTGTATTTTATTCAAATTGATATTTTCATATTACCGTGATCGATGACAATTTCCCCTCCAATCGCCCCATCTTCATTCGACAGTAAACGTGTGCTATCTATTAAAACAACAAAAACACAATATCGTAAATTTTTTAAATATTCAATTTGACTTTTCAGTTTTTTCGTTATTACCATGATCGATGACGATTTCATCTTCAATCGCACCTTCTTTTTCTGGTGGCACATCGGCCAGTGCGTCGATTACGTCGGCATAAATTCTTACTTGTTCGTCGTATTGTTCACGATTTTAGCACCTATTGATAAAAATATTCGATTTTTTGCATCAATGATGTTTTTTTAAATGTATTGATTCCAGAATCACACAAAATATGAATGTGCATTATGTATTGTAATGAATACGTATGTCATCACATCAAGTATGTCATTGTAATTTATAAATCAAAAGAAAACAAAAACAACAACAACGCTATTAAAAATACTTTTTTTTGTGTCAAAAATGAGGATATTTAATTTGCAAAAACGACATTACAAAAATCATTCAAAAAATAAATACTTACATTGACTCTAATTTTTTGTCTAACTGATGACAAATAATGTCAAACGTCAAAATACACACATTTGTACGGAGCTGTCAAAATAAGCTACAAAAAACACGTTTTTAGTGCTGCTCTGCTGTTTCTGCAATAATTTGCGGAAAAACCGTCTCCACTTTTTCTGTGAGCAGTCTCTCAAAAACAAAAAGAACAAAGAGTGGTAACGATCGAAATTGTCCGGCGATGACTCTAACTATTTGATGGCACACGACAATTACACCACATTGAATTCCGAACTCTACAACTCGTATGTCAACAAAATGACGTCTTTATTAAAGTCCGACCCCTCATCATTCTGGCGCTTTGTCAACACCAAGAAAAATAGTGACTGCGACCCAAAATTGTTACATTTTGGTGAGAAATCATCGGGTGACAAGACGGAACAAGCTGAAATGTTTGCTACTTTTTTCAAACACAACTTCGCCAATCAACCGTCTCAATTTCAAAATTCAACACCCATTCCATCTCAAACGAACTCTAACGTGGACCAATTCAAACTCAACGAATTTTCCGTTTTCGACGAGCTGCTAAAAATCAACACGAAGAAGGGGGCAGGTCCTGATGGAATTCATCCAACTCTACTTAAAAATTGTGCAGCCTTATTATACGAACCGCTATCGATAATTTTCAATGAATCGCTTTCTTCTGGTCATTTTCCATCAAATTGGAAGCGTTACAGCGTTGGACCAATTTTTAAAAAAGGATCTCGATCAAACGTGGAAAACTATCGCTGCATCGCCAAATTACCAACGATCGCCAAATTCTTTGAATACTTAATAAATTTGGAGCTGAGTAAAATGGTCGCCAATAAAATCGTACCTCAACAACACGGTTTTATGAAAGGTCGCTCAACTTCGTCAAATCTTTTGGAATTTTTGCACTATTCCAGGAAAGTACTGAACGATGACAAACAGGTGGAAGTACTTTACACCGATTTCAGCAAGGCATTCGACATCGTTGATCATTCGATACTCATCTCGAAATTATACAATTTTAATCTGCCGCCAAATTTAATCAAATGGATCGAATCGTACTTATCTAATCGTCGCCAATTTGTAAAATATAGACAGATGGAGTCAAAGGAGTATGTCGTGAACTCTGGAGTGCCACAAGGAAGCCATTTGGGCCCCACGCTGTTTCTATTATTCATTAATGACATCGTAAATGCCATCAAAGATGACGATATCTTTATCTCTCTGTTTGCTGACGACTTGAAATTAGCAACATCAATCGCTAATATCAACGACACAAGCAAACTTCAATCAGCAGTCAACAAATTAAAAGTTTGGTGCGAAACAAACAAACTGCATTTAAACCTGGACAAGTGCTCAATCATGTCAATTTCGAAAAGGAGAGAGCAAGTTATGAACTCCTACTCTTATGGAAGTCACATCTTTAAGAGAGTGAGTGAACAAAGGGACTTGGGTGTCATCTTTGACAACAAGCTCAACTTTGTCAAACATATCGATTCAATTGTGACCAAGGCGACATCGGCACTCGGATTTGTCAAACGATTCTGCTACGACATCCCCGACATCCATACTCTGAAGTCTCTTTATTATGCTCTGGTGCAATCAATTCTTGAATATGGCAGTTTAGTGTGGCTACCATATCATTCTATTCACAAAAACAGAATTGAATCATACCTACGTCAATTCACAATGTTCGCACTGAGAGAATATCCTAATATTTCAAACGACTTCAAAATATCATCCTATAGCACTCGTCTTAACAAACTCAATATGCAATCACTTCAAAGGCGCCGTATAAATGCATCAATTTTATTTATATTCGATTTGCTGCATAAAAACATTCATTGCCCATCACTTGAAACGGAAATCACTCTCAATCAAAACGAACGTAACTTGAGAAGTGTCGAGTATATATATCAAAATCAACGACAAACTATTACGAATCAATCCATCTGTACCTCTCAATCAAATGTGCAGAATGTCAAATAGAGTCCACGATCTTTTCACAACGCAATCAAAAAGATCAACATTCAAAAATCAACTTTTAGCTTTAAGCGACGATCATTTTTCTAACTCGACATTGGTATCTAATTATAATACTGTTTTCTTAAACGACCAAATGTGACCTATTGTGATATTTTTTGAATTTTGTAATTTTTGTTTTTTTTTTAAATATTTTAATTACTTTTATGACTCTTGTACTCGAGTGCAATCCGAAAATTTTAATTTTCAATTATTTATCTATTGATCCAATTTTCTTCTTTGTGATATTGGAAATTATATTATAAATCTATTATCGAAAAGATGTGGTTTTTAACGGTGATTGGATGTATTATGCATCATTGTATCATACCTTTTTCCCACTAACACATGTAACCATCAAGCTATTTATAGCGTCTTTAACACATTCACGACCAAAAAGACAAAAAGAACATTTAAAATACGTAATTTCAAAAATGTCGATTTACAATGTGTAACTGATTTTGATGATATGAACACATTTCTTGATAACTTTTTCCCATATCATGAGATAACTTCGAAACATTTACCAGTTCCATGGATGACTGATGAAATAAAAAATCTTATGAAAAATCGAAAAATATTTTATGATTGGTGGAAATCCAATAGAAAACATCAATCTTGTGACATTATTTATGATTCATATAAAAAATTGAACAATCAAGTTAAATATCTTATCCGCGATTCAAAAAAAGAAATCTTTACAAAAAATTATGAAGAGGCTGATAACGCAAAAGATAAATGGAATCTAATTCATAAATTCGGCGTTACTAGTAAAGCACGGAAAAATGAAGCAAAAAACGTTAATTTTAATGGTGATTTTTCCCTTGATAAACTTAATGAACACTTTACTAAATTAAAGCCACTCCCAAAATTTGATTTGAAATTAAACAAAGAAATCAAAAAATTTAATTTTCACCCAATTTCATCAGAAAACGTTTATAACGTAATTCACAAAATTAAAAGCAATGCCACTGGTCCGGACGGAATCCCACCAAAGTGTTTTAAATATCTAGCTAACTATATTTCCGAACCTATCTCAATAATTATCAATTCCTCTTTCTCATCTGGATATTTTCCAAACAAATTGAAAAATATTTCCGTAACACCAGTACCCAAAATAGACAATCCATCATTATTGACACATTTTCGGCCTATAAGTAATGCTAATTTTCTTTTAAAAGTTTTTTCTTCAATTAGCTGTAAACAATTCAATGAATACATTGAAACAAATAAATTGATATCTGAACATCAATCGGGTTTCCGGAAGGGTCATAGTTGTACAACAGCAATTTTACAACTCACTGAATATTTTCACAAATCAATTTCCAGTGGAAAATGTGTTATACTTGTTCTTTTGGATTTTACGAATGCATTCGGATCTGTTGATCATTATCGCCTTTTACAGGTGCTCAAAAGTACGGGTGCCAGTAACATTTCAATGAAATGGTTTAAAAGTTTCTTAATGGGATGGGAACAAATCGTGAAGCATGAAAACAGTCTATCGCAACCTCTCAAAATAATGAGAGGCATCATTCAGGGTGAAAATAACTCACAATTGCTTTTTTCAATCTTTATTAATAACATTGGTAATTATATTAAATATTGCAATAAGACACTGTTTGCTGATGATGTCCAAATGTATATTGAGTGTAATATCAATGACATTTCTGATGGAATTAGTAAAGTCAATGATGATTTAAAAAATGTTGAGAAATTTTGTAATGACTATGGTATCGAAATAAATCCAATTAAATCAAAAGCAATAATTATCTCATCCAAAAATAATTTAAATAAGCTAAAATACGATGAACTACCAAAAATATTTATTAATAATCAACATATTGAATATGTTGACAATGTTCGCGATTTGGGCTATCAATTAAATCGCACCTTAACATCGGAAAATCATATTAAAATTATTCAACAAAAAATATTCGGTGCTTTAAATACGATCAGCCCTTTAAAAATGATATTGACGTCAGATATTAAATTGCAATTGATCAAAACACTCGTATTACCAATTTTTGATTACATGGATGTTGTCTATCACAATTACGGAATTCATGGCACAAACAATGATAGTGATAAATTGGAAAGGTTGCAAAATATTTGTATAAGATTTGTTTTAAATGTTGATCGTCGAGAGCACATAACATCTCACAGAAATTCATTAAATTTAATGAAATTATATGATCGACGCACGCTACATATCGCAAACATGATTCATAAAATAATTAATAATGATGCACCACCATATCTAAATAATTTAATCAACATCAATACAAATAATACTCGCTCAGAAAATAAATTAATTGTTAAAAAACCCAAGACTAATTTCCAAAAAACATCATTTTTTATAAGTGGACCAACAACTTGGAATAAAATTTCTGAAGAAATACGCTCTATTGAAATCTCATGATCTCTTTAAATCAAATTATGCAGCTGAAATATATAAATGTTATGAGCAATTGATTTAGTATATATTAAAATTATATCAGAATTTATTTATTTAATTATTTATATAGATTCAACCAATATGTTAATTTTAATTACAATGTTCGCTACTTTTTTACCATAAAATGTATTAGCTTTAAGAAAATGTAATTGGCCTTTTGGCAGCAAGTGTATTTAATCATTGCACGTGTAAATTTTACACAGATTGATACACCGTATACTAATAAATAATAATAATAATAATATAAAAATTTGTACAAACTCATACTAATTCAGCCAGTTTTGGCGGTGAATAAATATTATTATTATTATTATATGAGGTTTTCATGCATTTTGTATGGGCGGTCCAATGGACCGCCACTATACGCTCTAGGTGAGATTTGGTTTTATCAAATGTCCACAACATATACAATTATTTTATGATAGAAACAGTATGCACATGAATTATAATCTTCTGTACGAATAATCTGCCCGAGAAATTTTGAATTTTTTTAATTAACTTCGATTTTTATTCAATTTTTTCAAAAATTTCGGTCCAATGGACCACTTCTATACCTAACAATGGTTAACAATGAATTTTGCGAGTAGTTTTTTATTGCTTCTCGTTGCTAATGCATTAATATGCAAGGCGCTATCTTCATGCAATTTGGTGCTCTACCATTGCATTTCTTGCATTTATTATTTGATTTGCAATTTTCTACCTTGTGTTTATGTAAGCATAACTCACATAACTCTTTCTCTTTTATGAACTCCTTTCTATTTGCGACTGACCACTTATCGAAAATTTCGCAATAAAGGACATAATGGTCATTTTTGCAAACTGGACAGAAATCTTTTTTACTTTCACGTGCTTGTGACGTTGACTGTTTAACGATGAATGATTCCTTGACAACGCCCGACAACTCCAATGCGTTATTCATAATGCATATTGTGTTTCTAAAAAGGTATTAATTTCTGTATAATTTGGTATGTTTGTGGATCCTCCTAAATGCATTTCCCAACTTTTGGCTGTTTCTTTATCCAACTTTGATTGAAGAATAAACACCAAAAATGGTCCCCATTCATCGATCTTAATTTCTAAGGTTTCAATCGATCTTATAGCGCTTTCGGTGGTGTCAAATAAAGAACGAATCGCTTCTGCATTTTGAAACCTTATTTGTGGCTGATTTATAAAAGAATTTAAGCATGCATTGACGATAATTCGTTTGTTTTTAAACCGATCGCATAATAATCTCCATGCAATTTTATAATTCACGTCTGTGATTGATAGTTTGCCAATTAATTTTAATGCTGGGCCTGATAAAGATGATCTTAAATAGTATAATTTGGTCACATCTGATATGCTTTGATTTCGATCAATTAAGGAAAAAAATGCATCATGAAATGATGACCATTCTAACTGGTCTTCACCAGAAAATGTTGGAATCGAAATACGAGGTAATTTAATCTCTTGAAATTGAGCACTTCTATTAGCCAATGATGAATTAAGTAATATTGAATCATTCAAACTTGTAAGTCTCGTTAGTTTGTCGACAATTTCAATATATATATCACATATATCTTCATTTGAAATTTCCAAATGTGAATATTCAAATTCTCTATGCTCCTCTAAACGTTCCATTACATTATCATATTTCTGTTTTACTCCTTCTAACTGGTTTAATCTGACTAAAATTGATGCCTGAGTCGTATCAGCAATGAGGTCTTTTACCTTTTTTTCGTGATGCTGTAATGCGCGGATCATTATCTCTCTTTTATCTAATAGTTTTTTGTATTCCTTAGACATTTCGTTGCTATTTTCTCCTGCTTTATCTGTAGGTTTTGAAGGTGCCATTTCAAATGATAAGAATGTTTGTTTTTATGCAAAATGAATGATCGAAATTTATTATATCTTGTGTAAATAAATTGATTTCTGATTCAAATGTAAATTTAATTTATAATAAGGTTTTTTTAATATTCAAAATGTAAAATGAACTAATGCGCATTTGAACTTTAAGGTGATATGCGAAATGAAGTTATGCGTATTGAGTGCGGAATGATTTCATGAGCGAAATGAATTTTAAATTGAAATGCGATATAAGCGAAATGTTTTTTTTAATCATGAAGTGGATTTTAACTCTTGTTACATTTGGGACGCTAAATTGCGTTTTATCTTCTTCAATGCGTTTTTACTTAGACGCTTGGTCCCCTTCACTGCGATTGCTAATTGAATTCCGCTCGGCGCGTACTTGTTATTTAGTGTAATAACACGTGATTCTGCGG
>NW_022199410.1:0-7244 GCF_009176525.2 Contarinia nasturtii | reverse complement strand
TCGGATGTTGCAGTCATATAATGGCTTTACTGTCTTATCTCGGATACTTTAGGTTTAAGAAAGATAAAATTAAAGAAATTGCGGCTTTTATGAATGATTTCTTTCAACCTTCATAAGCATAAATAAAGTACAATTAAATAGGTTCTATAAAAAGCCATCAATCTATAGTAGATCGAGAACTTTTATTATTTGAACTTTTTTCCCATAAAACATGTACGTTCAAATATACACTCATTCATTAAATAACTTATTTCAATGAATTAATGAGTGTTCCCTGTTCTTAATTTCGATAATCCTTATTAATTTGCACAAAATGTTAAATGTGGTTCCATAGCACTTGTATAATGCCATAACATAGGTATGAATGATAAGGAAAACAAAAATGATAAACATAAAAAATGGTTTTCATTGTTACTTTCAGTTACAAGAATTTTCGTGTACGTGCCGCCATCTGTTGAAAGTTTTTTCTCAAAGCTTGATTGCGTTCCGAAATTAACTGACCAATGAACTTTCACAAAATGTACACTTGTCCTTTGATAAAATTACTACATTCAAAAAATGTGAATATATTTTGCATGGGCTCTTATGGAAGAAAAGTCGAAACTGTGCGTTCGAGCGAGCTCACCATGTAAATCTTTCATAAGAGATTTCGGTTTAGACAATGCAATAAAATCAATTTCATTTAGATTTTATTGCATCACCTTTGTATTTTTATGTATTCTTGTTTTCAAATTCAAAAATGTAAAACTAACACAGTAACATCATGACCAAAAACACCATGATGTTTACATTGGAAAAAGTGTCGCCTTGATCTAAGCGCCATGCTCAGAACATAGGCGAACAAGAGGAAAGACATAGGCGAAACGAACTGTTGCAATGTAAAATAAACAACGATCGGACAAGTGAGGATGAGGAAGAAACAAAACGTGTGTAAAGAACACAAAAAACAATGCACCAGTTCGTATTCGACTATATTTTGAGCCCAGAATCTCGACATTTGACTGCAATCAGGACACAAAATGGATACTACCAATTCAAAGTCCTACCATTTGGCAGTATTGCTCCCGCATCATTTTCAAGAATGATGCCAATAGCTTTTGCAGGCTCAAGCCCAGAACAGGAATTCATATACATGGACGATTTAATAGTAATTGGACTGTCTGAAAATAATCATATGTCGAATTTGAGAAAAGTTTTTGAAACGTGTCGCAAATTTAATCTTAAACTCAATCCAAGTAAATGCGAATTTTTCCGAAATGAAGTATACTTCCTTGGTCACAAATGTTCTTCACAGGGTATTTAACCAGACCCTAGCAAACTTCATGCGGTCAAAAATTACCCAAGACCAACTTCCGGTGAAGAATGCAAACGTTTCACTGCATTCTCAAACTATTACAGACGATTTATCCCAGATTTTTCGGGAATAGCACGTCCTTTAAACGCATTAACTGCTAAGGGTGCTAAATTTATTTGGTCTCAAGAGTGCGAAAATGCATTTCAATTACTAAAAGAACTTCTTACAACAGCCCCAGTTTGAGCATAGCGACAAGCATTGTGGAGCCGTATTGTGTCGATAACACGATGGCCACGATAAGACATATATATCAAGAACATTCAAAAAAGGAGAACTCAATAAGCCTATAATAGAAAAAGAACTATTAGCAATACACTTTGCTATCACGGTATTACGAGCATATTTATATGGCAGAGAATTCTCAGTTTTCAGCGACTACAAACCACTCATTTATTTGTACAAACTGAAAAACCCCACTTCACATTTAACACGAATTAGACTAGATTTGGAAGAATACACCTTTGATATAAAGGGCAAAGATAACGTAGTCGCTGATGCGTAAAGCCGAATTCATATTGAGGATATCAAAAATATGTACGAACATGAAATATTCGCTATCACAAGGTCCATGTCAAAACAAACAGTCTCTGCGACAAATGGTCATGTTCCAGACATAGATGATCAAAAACAAAATGTATATGAAAAAATACAAGCGAGTTTGTCCAACCGCGTAGTACATGCAAAATTAACTAAATTCGTTTAAAAAAGCAATAAATTTTTGCATATTACAATTAGTGTTCTAAAGAACCACCGTAAAATTTTTGATTGCGTCATAAATGCAAAGCCAAACGAAACAGTGACTCTAGATAACATTATTTTAAAGCTAGAGAGCATGGCAAATGCATATGGCATCAGTGGCCCACAAAGGCCAATATATGATAAAATGTTCACCTTATGTATGTGACATAGAAAAATTCAAGCAAACATGTAATTCGAATTTAAAAAGTCTGGAGATAGCATTAATAAAGCGCCCAGCATTGATAAGATCATTTGAAAAACAGAAAGAAATCATTAAGCAGTTTCAAGAAGATGCACTTTACGGAGGCCACTGCGGACAAAAAAGATTGGATGCGGAATTACGTACTTCGTATTACTGGCCAAAAATGATCAAAATTGCCGAGTTTGTAAACAAATGCCACATTTGTAAATTAACCAAACCAAATAAAAAGACAAAAATGGAACTTAAATTGACTGAGACACCACTAAAACCTTTTGACATAATCCAAATAGACACAATTGGACCATTAACCACATCAAACAGTGGAAATAAATACGCAATTATATTGATGGGTATTTAGTTATAATACCAATCGCAGATAAATCAGCAAAATCTACAGCGAGAGCTATATTTGAAAAATTTATACTGATATACGGACCGATGAAAGGTATCAAAACTGATCGGGGTACCGAATACATAAATGAAACAATAAACGAATTGTGTGCGAAAACATTTAAAATCTATCGCATACCATCACCAAACGATGGGAACAATAGAGCGAAGCCATCGCCTATTAAACGAATATTTGCGTGCATATTTAAATGGTAATATGACAGAATGAGATATGTATGCACACTATTTCATATTTAACTACAATACGACGCCAAATTCAGCGACAAATTTTTGTTACAGTCCATTTGAAATGGTATTTCTAAGAAAATCAAATATTCCAAATGTAATATTAACTAATAACATTGAACCATTTTATAACATAGACAACACACATACATATTTTTTGGGACTCGTTACCCAAAAAACCTGTAGTATATTCGCTCACAAAGAATCTCTGTAGTATTTCATATTATTGTTTGTTGCAGTTAAATAAAATTCAAAAACAGTTCAATGTTATAATGAAAATAGGTTTTATTCATTTGAAATCTAAAAACCAACTCAACCGTTGGTGCAATACCAGCGTAATCGTTAGCTCGGTAGCGACTACTCAATGATTTGCACTCATACAGTTGTATTGAGTACTTAAATATTCAACTTATACTCAAAACAATAAAGGTATAAATTCTACTCATAACAATATTACTACAAAACTTAACTGTATCTTATCTGTTCTATTTGCAAAAGTGAATTTGCTTCACTAAAATTAATTGTAAAGCATTTGAAATACCAACATAATTTAAGAGACTACATACAAGAAATCCATCACTTTATTAAAAGTTTATTTGTATTTTGGCAGTTCTTGGCGTGTTTCTGTAAACTATCGAATGTTTTAAATGTTTTTTACACCCATCAATAGCACAATGGATTTCTTGTTGAGTAGAAATTTGAGTAAAATTTGAAAAAAAAAAACATATACTACTTTGAACCTATAGCTAACCAACAAGCCAATTCATCCAAATCTGGTGAGACCTCGGCGCAATATCAACAACGGTCCACTACGGTTCTATGGAAATCGGCTTCGCAACGTCAACAACGTGTCTCTGCCATTCTACGAAAATCAGCTATAGTAGCAGCCCAGATTCAATGCTACTTGGGTATTGATACATACATACACATACACACACACGAACTGAAACGTCAAATGCTATAAAAATCAAATGTTTCAAACGTACCGCGCAGAATCCATTTTGTTGGCATTTAAACAATATATTTCTTTTGTAAGTAACAATGCACTCAAAAAATCGAGTTTGGATTATTTATAGTCAATACGGAAGAGCGTAAGTGCGCGCGTCTTCGAGATTCAATATCTCAAATTTCGTAATTAGAATTTTAATATTCATTCGGACAAATATTATATTAAAATGGCATGTGGCAGATGTCTAACTGGTTCACCTTTAAAGCTAACAGCAATTAATAATGATTGCAAATAGGAAATTTTCAAATATTTGGATTACCCAGATCTCATAAATGTCGCTGAGACAAGCAAGGAATTACATACAGCAGTTCAAGATATCTTCAAACGAAAATGGTGATGGACAATTAACTATATGGGGACCAAAAGTAAATACTGTATATTAGTCTAGAGGCTTATGAAATTTCACGAATAACTGACTCGCGAAACAAATCTTTTTCTTGCAAAATATAGAATTCGCAAACTATTTTACAGAGAAGTGAACCGAAACCAAATCGTTTCATTGGTTTCATTTACTGAACGAACCGGAGCAAGTGGAACGTTCCGAAAATGGTTTATGATGCGATGCGCTGCACAGTGTGCATAGCAGCAACGTTGTACAATCTACACTCATACGTTCAAAGCATCGCTATTCACGTACACACACGTTGCAATACAAACCATTTTCCGAACGATCAGCCTGCTCCGTTCCGTTCAACACAAAGTGAAACCTATTCGAGATACCGCTCCGGTTCACTTCACTGTTATATTCAGGGTGGCGCATATAATAGGGCCACTATTAGGGGGTAGGAATTTTGAAAAACCCTCTGGGGGTATGTTGGGGGTAAAAAATAATTAATTTCTATCGGAGCAGAATTTTGAACTTTTCCCAGGGGGCAGGGGGTGCCCCAAATTTTTCATAAGTTCATCGGATCAAAAAATAATGTACTACAAAGTTGTTCAGAATGACGAGAGACATTTTTTAGGACCCCTGCCCCCCAAGACCCCCCAAAAACGGGTATTTCTCCAAATCGTTTAAAATAAAATCAAAAATAAGTTCAAATATTTATCCTTTTATGATTGCAATGTATTCTAGGGGTCTCCCCATCTACAAGATAGACCGATTTAAGGGTTTATTAACATTTCATTCTGATTTGGGCGATTTTTTGGCCTCCAAGTCGATTTTTACCCATTTCGCGGGCCGAGCGTCTTGAAGAAATACCCAGCCGTTCTATTTGGCGTAAGGAAGTTCTGGGGTATGCTTCCATCTGGGTAAGCACATTTATGGCGTTATCCGCGTTGGTTCCCGTGGGTCTTCTCGGCTCTCGTAGCCTATTGAAGGACCCATAACTTCTCAGCTTTCGGAAATAAGTTCGATTAGGTTGGGTCTTTTGAGGATAACGCCGCCTATATTGCTCTGCAGCTAATACCGAATTTCTTTGGGATTCGATGAAGAGTGTAAACATATCTGTTTTTTCTTCAACCGAGAATATCCGGCGATCGATGCGTGCAGGCAATTGTACAGGCAACGGTGCTTGCTGTGGTGGAAGCAGTATACCCCTCGCCCTTCCTCTTGCTGGGGGTGGTGGCTGGGGCAGTATGCCCCTCAATCTTCCTCTTGCTGTCCAAAATTCGACGATTGGACGTGTGATCGCCGAAGCGGAACAGCAACAGCTTCAAAATGAAGTTAATCGTCTGCAGGGAGAGCTGCAATTAGCGCAAGATACATTCCAGGAACAAGTTGTATCCGCAATCCAAAATCTTCAGCCGCCTGAGATCGCCGATATTGCGTTGAATTACGATCATCAACAACGTGTACAACTCTTCACGATGATGCACCGGCAGAAAACACATGTTGAGGATGTTAATTTGATCGCCACCGTTAACATTCGTGCTAATGACACAATCGATTTGTATATTTCCGTGCCAGCGGATTCCCGGATGGCCGGCAACCGTTGTGCGACGTCGCACAAACGAACAACACCCCGGTCAACGCCACGGTAGTTGTAATGGTCAATCCATACGAAGAAGAAGCGCCAGATCTCATTTCACTTGACCGCACCGATGAAGGCGTCGTTGATAACTATTTACTGGTCATGATTGCGACCCGTGAAATTGTGGCCGGCCATGTAATAAACATCAGTCCAGGTGCCGATAACCGTGACAATCGTGATGATTGATCGCCCCCGCAACCGCAGCAGTGGAGTGAAAACTGACCACAGAAGAGGCTGCCTCTTTTTTTTAAAACTTATTTTCGGCCAAACAAGATTTTTTTTTACTTTTAAATAAAACATATGATTCGCAAACCTGCACGGTGGCTCACTTAAACATGTGTTTTTTGATGTTCCGAAAACGGGAAATATGGGCGGAGTCAAAAAAAATTTCTCGAATTTTTTCTCTGCTATGTATTTTCTTAGTGCCGTCAAGGTATGTGTGACAACAGCTTTAAAGGTAACCGGGCATCGAGTGGAGAATCCCAGCGCTCGGTGTTGCAAACTGCGACTAGGGAAATCTCTGAAGTCCATCCCAGGGAGGAAGATTTGCGCGCGGCGGACCTGTCGGTAGGGATCTCCCAGCCTCCGGCAGATCAAACTGTGACTGGTCGAGTTTTAGCGGTGTTGAGCCTAGCATGTCCGAACAAATGCGGCAGGACTTTTACACGTGATTTTAATCTACGCCGTCATTTGCTCACATGTGGAAGTAATGATGCCAAAGTGTACCGTTGTACATCAGAATTGAGGCCTTGCCCCAATGCCATACACAATCTGTGACACTTTCTGTGATATTTAATTATATGCGCCACCCTGTATAAACGGTAGCGTGTACAATGTACATAAAAATCCATATATATAACTAAATATTATCTTTAACATTATTTCTCTCTTGACAAAATAAGTAATTCGAAGCAATTTTAATTTAAATAGAGAAAAAAAAAATAACGAGAAATAATTGAAATCTGGTGCGATAAATCAACGTAAAGTGATCTATACAGGGTGTCTCACGAAATAGGGCCACTCTTAGTGGGTTGGGAATTTTGGAAAACCCTTTGGGGGTTGGGGTAAAAAATAAAAATTTCTATCGGTGTTTCTATGAAGAAACTATGAAGTGCCCCAAATTTTGCATTATTTTTTGATCGGATGAAGTTTTGCAAAATTTGGGGCATCCCACCCCCGAAAAATTCAACGAATTTAAAGAAGAAGCTGCAAAGCACGATAGTGGTGATTTTTTTGATTGGCATTAGAAGGTACCTGGGGAAAAATATATTTGAATTTCTTCATCTGGATAACGTTAGGCGATGATATGGAGTGAAAACAATAGAAGTGATTGTT
>NW_022199409.1:0-2859 GCF_009176525.2 Contarinia nasturtii | reverse complement strand
ATGTGGCATGGAAGAACGCATCATTAGTATATCATTTTAACACATATAAGGAAAAGAAACCCAAAAAATATTTCGATCATAAAAAAAAGGTCATTCTACTTTTATTGCCGTCTGTGCGTATGCTGTTTATGCTATGAATACATTTGTTCATGACCTACGACCAGTCTAAACATTTGGTGTTTTATGAGTCAATAAATCTGAACGATCATCTGAACAATATCAATGTTATGATCTACATTCAAAAAATGTGCTGCGTTTCAATATGGTCAAAATGCATCACATTGGACTTACAATGAATTTGAAAAAAAGTCATTTGAGCATAATTCTTTGACCAAAACACACGAAAAATTATCATCGTTAGCAACGAAGACACCATGCAAAGATTCAGCGATCGCGATATCAACAATCGATAATTTTACACGTGTCGTCGATGCCATGCTCATCAATACCTGTTTGCACATATCCAGATCAGGTGCACCGATTGGCATCAATTAAATATCAACGATTGCTTGAATGTAAAGCAACCATCACTCAACAATTTTCAGGTTGAGTGTCGATGTGGCGCATACCTGGGCTATATTCGAGCAGATTATCGCACAGTTCGCATTCGATATGCAAATGAAAATCACATTCAATCGAATGAGGTGTCCTCAACCGTTAATTAACAACAACAATAAAAAATCTGGCTACCGATTGAAAATAATAACACAAGACGCTTCGGATGGACTTAATTAGCAGCTAGACATCATTAAAATTGACAAAAGAGAATAAAATTTCAATAAAGAAAAACAAAAAAAACATTTTTTCCATTATAGGGAATTTAAAAAAAATCAAAAAAACATTTTTTGTTTCATTTCTTTATGAATGATTGTTTGTATGTTGGAATGATTGAATGTGTGCATGCTTCCATTGTATAATGAATCACAGATACGCCATATCACAGCGTACGACGCATATGCACACACACATACACGCACACGCACACGCATTAGTGTATGCTATCTGGTTTTTTTTTGAAATCATACACAGATGGTCGCTCACACGTACACTATACGTGTGACACCAATACATATATGAGTTCAAAACCAGATAGCATACACTACTATCCAACAACTGTCAATGCAGTTTATAATCCTTTCAACAACCGAATCAGTAAAAGAACTATGTCAAAAAGTGAGCCAGTGGTTTTGTGCATTTTTATATTGGTACCACTTCACGTATAAACAAATGGAGATAACGTCAGGATTACCAACATAAAAATGCATAAAAGTGAGCCGGCTCACTCGTTATATGGAAAATTGACATTGTTCTTTTATTTTTATCATTTTTTCGAATTTAACTATAGTTACCATAAAAATATAACACACAAATATTTTACAGCAATTCCATGGGGAATATTGCAGTATCCACTGCATAACTTGGGCTTGAAGTAAGTTTTGCATGCTTTCAAATGAGTTTTTGTTTCATTGGATTATGGATTAGAGTGGGGAGAAGAAAATCCGAACAAAAATTTCTCGTTGCGAAGGTCAAGGACCAATTGCACGTTTTTTTCATTGGTTTTTATTTATTTTTCTGCAGATTTTTGAATTATGGTGCATTGCGGACGACTATCGGTCATGAATAGATCCACGGTTTTGATAACAACGGTATACTACATTTTTCGTATCATTTTTCCAATAAACGCAAAATTCGTTTTTTTATTGTACACATTTCAAGGGCGATATTTTGATAAAGATGGCAATTTTGATTCTTGGTGGCCAACGAGCAGAGGTGCGCACGCATTTTTTTTTTGGGGGGGGATAGCTGTCAAATTTCGGGTTTTCGGAAGGGGGGGTCAAGAAAATAAACAATTCTTGGGGGGGGGTCAATCCGGATTTTCTTCCGAAAACCTGAAATCGCTTGTATTAAGATTGACTTTCGATTTGACTGAGAACGAAAATGATAATGAATGAGTTTCAATAATATGACGTACTTTCGATTATCTCAAAAAATGATAGTTTTTTACAAAACTAGCCAGAAAATGAAAAAAACAAAGCAATTTTGTAATGAATATACACAAAAATGTGTATTTAGAAAATGTACTTGAATCATTGGGGGAGGGAAATCCGGACGTGATAAAATTTTGAGGGGGGTAAAGTTAGACCCGGAAATCCGGACGTGACCAAGCTAGGTGGGGGGTAAAACCCTGAATCCCCCCCAGTGCGCACCTCTGCCAACGAGTGTATCTGATGAGTACACCAATCGAGCTAAATGCTTCATCGATCAATACAGCTCTTATTATATGCCGGAAATTGAAGAAAATGTACGTGATCCTCCAATATTGGCTCATAAACACAATTTATCTGTGTATTATTGTTTTAAATAGCTTGATGGGGAACTTTCGCTAAACGAGAATATCGCTGAAAATAGTGGCCTGCGTATCGCCTATTATGCATACAAAATGTACGTCGAACGAAATGGCAAAGAGAAACAAATTCCAGAAATTCACAGACGAGCAACTTTTTTCATATCGTTTGGAAATGTAAATATTATATTGTCGATTTGTTTTACATTTATTAACATGTCAAGACGCGCATATTTTTGATAATTGTATGCCCAGACATTTTTTACAGGGATAATATATTGTCTTGACCTTCCTCACTTTCACCATTTGAAAGAAATACAACAACTGTGTAATTATAAATTTGTGCCAAATATACATAAAGTGTTGAATTTTGTTTTATCGAATGGACGATTTGTTTATATTTCAGTATAATATATGCAATTAAAACGTCTACTCTATAGTTAATTTAAACGTTGCAAACTAGTTTCCTTTCAATTCATTTCCTATTTTATTTTCTTTCTTTCTTTCTTTCTTTC
>NW_022199408.1:0-6033 GCF_009176525.2 Contarinia nasturtii | reverse complement strand
TTCAATATGTATGTTTTAGTATTGCCCGATGCAAACCATTGTCATATTCGTTAAGTTTAACATTTTGTAACATAAACGTTCTCAGAACGTTTGGTCATTCGATCGTTATTTGTATTGTTTACCGTAACATGTAAATTGCGTCTCAGCCAAAAAATGAATTTTACTCGTGAAAATTTTCGAGCGATTATTTTTTTCCACTTTCGATTGGGTGTATCACAACAACAGTGTTTTGATCAACTTCATTTGGCCTTTGGCGATGAAGTACCAAGTCTTCGGACAATTTATAATTGGTACAACGAATTCAAGCGCGGTCGCTTATCGCTCATCGACGAGTTCCGCGAAGGTCGTCCAAAATCAGTTGTTGTACCAGAAAACATCGATGCTGTCAGAAATATGATAATGGAAGATCGTCATGTAACATATCACGAGATTGAGGCATCCCTGGGCATTAGTGCGACCAGCGTATTTAAGATTTTACATGAACATTTAGCTGTCAGAAAGATTTGCTCTCGTTGGATACCACATAATTTGACAATCGCTCAAAAAAAGGCTCGTGTCGATTGGTGTAAACAAATGCTCAAGAAATTCAATCGTGGTGTTTCAAAATCCGTGTATTTTATCGTCACTGGTGACGAATCATGGATCTACGCGTATGAGTCCGAAACTAAACAGCAGTCGACTGTATGGGTCTTTCAAAGTGAAGATAACCCAACAAAAGTTGTTCGAGCTCGAAGTGTTGCGAAGCAAATGGTCGCCTGTTTTTTTGCGATAAGTGGTCATGTGGCAACAGTTCCACTAGAGGCTCGTAAGACCGTCAATTCTGATTGGTACACCACCATTTGTTTGCCCGAAGTGTTTGATGAAATAAGAAAAAACAACCGCCGTCGCAAAATAATTCTTCATCATGATAATGCGAGCTCTCACACATCTCATCAAACAGTCGATTATTCGACCGGTCAAAAGATCGATTTAATGGGTCATCCGCCGTACAGTCCTGATTTGGCACCCAATGATTTCTTTTTATTCCCGAGCGTGAAGAATAAACTGCGTGCTCAACGATTTTCATCGCCCGAAGAAGCAGTTGATGCGTTCAAAACACACGTTTTGGAGATATCACTTTCGGAGTGGCATGAATGCTATGACAAATGGTTCGAGCGAATGCAAAAGTGTATTGATCATCATGGTGAATATTTTGAAAAACAATAAAACCATTTTCGATGAAACCCCATTGTCTTATATATGTTTTTGAAAAAACTTAAATAGTGACCCTCGTATATATACAAACGGATAGTTATATTAAAAAAAATTATAAAAGTTTTGTCATTTCTCAAAAAAATTCAAATCTCATTGTTAATTATGAGTAGAAGCAGAAGTATGTTTGTGTGTATTTTCATAATGTACAATAGCCAATTCGAGGTTTGCATTTTGCAATTTAATTTTCAAGGCATACGTAAGTTAGATATTGAAGATTTTATCAATGTTGTATCGAATTCAGACTCAAGTGTGAACAGTGAGAGTTTGTGTAATTTTAAAGACTTGTCTAAACGATACCTGCCAAAACATTCAATCCGCAAATTATTTGCAAATGTCCGGATAATACAAAGAACAAGCTGTTCAAACAAAATCGACATCGAACGTCAGAAAGATATCTTTGATGAGTATTATGGTCAAGTGAATTGGACAGAAAAAAACATTATTTATTCGCGCTCATGTCAAACGCTTACCGCTTGAAACAAAAAAGTGTCACTATATCCTTTGAATCAAGGCAATATTGTATAATCATTCATTACGATATATATTGCGTCCATTCAAAAAAATAACATTTTTGGTGATTTTTTCTTTCCGTACGATAGACACGCTACACATTTTGAAATATTTATACGTCAATACTTTATTAATTGGCCAAAAAACTTGACTGCTCTTAGACAATATAATTCGGTAGTTATTGAATTAGTACTACACTACCAGTTCGGTAAAGGAAGAAATTTGGAAACAGTGCGGAAAAGTTAGACTTACGGATGTAAGTTCCTGTTTATTTTTAATTTATGATCTCCTTATGGGTAAAATAGTGTCTAGTTCACTTAGAAATAAAATTACAGAACTGATTAGAGTTAGGGCATTTTCATCGGATTATGCACATAATCAGACGTTTTACGTAGCTTGTAGAAACTTTAACTTGATAAGAGAAACATTTTTAGAATCGGCATCAAGACACATCTTTAGAAACAATATTGTCAAATTAGAAAATGTGATATTTGATCGGTGAAAAATTTAACTTTTAACTTTTATGTGTTATATAGAATATAGAAATTAAAACAGTGAACACAATCGATATCTGCTACTCCGAAGTCGAAAAGGCTGGTAGCTAGGTATACGATCGGGTGGTGTTTCATTGTGAATGATATTGTACAAATTTTGTTATTAATTCAGTCTGTGATCAGACGGTGAATAAATAAATAAATATAAATAAATAAATGCAATTACTATGACTAATGCTAAAAGCATGTAGATTTTTTTGGAATGAAAATTTGAAATAAATGAAACGTAGATGAACTGAGTCAATTATTTTAGGATTTAGTCAGACGATAATAATGAATTTTGACTGTTTAAAATTGCACATGTATGAACTTGAAAGTTGCTCTTTTCACAATCTTTCATAATTTTTTTTTGGTTATTTATTTCGTTTCATTATCTTTTTTCATGAACATAAAATGATGTTGAGAGAAACCCATTCAATTCAGAGCATGCAAGCTCAAAACGTTGATTACATTATCTTTTAAAATGCACAAAAACAGTTTGCAATAAAAACCATTTTTTTTTTCAATAAGTTGAAATTAAAGTTGAAAAACAAAAAAAAAACATTCTTACGAAAAGAGAGTACTTGAAATGGCATTAAAATAACATGGAATCGGCTTATCACAGGAATGACCTTTCTTGAATGAAAGTAAACAGTGCCATTTAAAAAAACGAAGATAACTTTGACCTATTCATGTGAATCGGATAACTTATCAGTTAAATAATGTACAGATAAAACATAGAATCCTTTGTGAATAAATTGTCAATTACATTTGGAATCATGAAAATTGGTGCACATTTTTCGGCAAAATCTTTATTTTTTACTCAAAAATGCCTTTCAAATGTAAATCGAGTTGTGATAAACAATTAAAACTCTTGAAAACTATATTCATTAATGGAAACTACCCCTCCTTCAAAAACTCTTGAATATTCCCTTCTCTTGTCAACTAATTAATTTTTTGATTGCAAGTACTTCAATATAACTTAATTTAATTACGTCGTTATAATTATTTTTCTATTCTCATGAGCAATTTACATATTTATTTTAAAGTGCACGATATAAACACATTCATTGGATGCTAAATGCAATTATTTCTACATTTTATGCTCAAATCACTTTTCAAAATCGATTGGATTGTGTGTTGCCTGTAATATGACTAATGATATTTCTTCTAATCGGTTGCATCGCGTGAGTTGACTTGAATTGTCGAATCGACCAAAACAAACGAAGAGTGACATAGTAACCAATTTCTACGATGCTCAATACAGAAATGCCCAAGAAGAGTCCAAGCAGACCACCGCAAACTGCCAAGAAGTCGGTAAACGTATACAAAGCCTGGCGTTGAATTGTGACCACCTCATAGTCCCTGAAGAAAATCCTTACGACAGAAACTTTTGATCTAAAAATGAGAAAGGCGGAGAGAAAATGAATCAAAAACACTTTGTAAGCGAATTGATTGGGCTTTTGGGAACGATTTGGTTCTCCGTTCGTTTCGGACTAAACAACTAATTTTCATTCAATTGTTGACTGGGCTAAAAACTATCTGTATTTAATTTTATTACTCAGAAGCTTGTTTCAATGGTATTCCAAATGACTTCAGAGTTCCCTCCCAATTCAGTTTGGCTCTATCGATCTCAGCGTTATATGTGATCGAGGTGCATGCCGACATACAATTACATTCTTTCCGAAATGTCTTTGCTAAATTATCGGTCAAGCCATGAATTACATCCTCGCCAAATAGTCTATCTGCAGCATTCTGATAACATCCTAAACTAGCTACCCCGCAAATTTTTGTATTTCTTTCTCCTGAGGGAAATCAGAAAATTGAAAACGCTCTATGAATGAAAATGAATAACAGAAAACATACTTGGCATTGAAAATTTCACGCATCCACATTGAATTAGAGTAAAATTGGCCAGACATTCAGCTTCGCAATTATGCTGTGAGTAAGATTTAAAGAAACGCAACTGACGTTCATTGTTAAAAAAGCAATTTCTTCGATTTGGACGGTATCTGAGCAGTTCGTATGATGTGGTTATCAATTTTGGTTTAATGGCAATTTCAGCCTCTTCGAGTAATGGCACCCGAAAGGTGTGCCGATTTTCTTTAGTTGTGTGACCCGGTGTATGTAAAATCACTTTGAATCCTTGAATTGACCCTTTGCAAAAATACTCCAAGTCTCTTTCGTGCAAGCGAAGCGTGACTACCAACGAAGCTCCGTGTTTGGCATTATACACACGTAAAGGATACTCCTGGTCGTTGAATTGATTTTCATAGCCATTTTCCAAGCTCCAGTGTGACACATTTGGATTTGTTTTAACAATCATAAGACCAGGTGCCATCCTAGTAGGAAAAACATGATTTTTCTTCAATTTCCATTCGTTTTTAAATGAGTTGAATTTTTACATCGATCAACAGAAAAAAAAACTTACTCTTCTGTATACATTTCGTTTGAATTAAAAGCATTAAAAGCAAAACAAAAACCTTCGTCCGTAAAAACAGGCACGAAATGCTTCAAACACAGTTTAGGTTCATATTTCCACATGCATTCAAATATAACATCTTTAAATGATGGTGCCATATCTTGTATCACATCAAATATTCTTTCGTCGGTGAATTTTTGTTGACATTTCGTTGGATCGGTCAAATAAGGCTGGCAAATATTATTCAAAGCTTCCATTCGTATCACTCTATGAATAAATGTGCATATCTTATAAAAAGAAGTAAATGCAACGGTTAAAGTTCTTACTCTGTTTCAGAAAAGTTCATTGTTTTTTGTATAATTGAATGAACTACCGCCGAGATATTCAATTTTCTTGCATATGTTTTGGTTTCAGGACATATTGACACCTGGAATTTATGCAATAATTTCAATTGGTTTTTTAGGTTTTATTGTTTGAGCTCATCATATATTTACTGTTGGGAATGGTATAGTAGATACATCATATTGTTTCTCTGTGAAGCTCATTGTCACTGGGTTATCACGCCATTTCAACCAAATAGTTTGTATCGATGTTCCACATAACCAAATAGATATGCTAAATGAAATGGCCCACCATAAACTGAAATCATTGATACCATTGAAGGTTTAATTGGTTTTTTTTCGAAATTCAAAACTAACCGTTCGCTCCAGTGACGTCGTTTTTGTTTCGAAAAATATTGTACACCATGAACGCTACTACTTTCGAAGAATTCATTAAGCAACTCTCTTGCTACCTACAACCACAAAAAATCACAAAAAATTCAAACAATTCACATCGAAACTTACATGAGTCCGTATTTCGCTTTTGAATTTGGCCGTTAAATTATTGCGTCTTCTCATTTTGAAATGTGGTCTAGTTTTGAACAGGCAAGCACTTGAATGGCCTTTTTTATAATATAAAAAATTAATTAATATGGAATTTTAATGAAAGAATGTCATTAGTTGATTTAATATTGATTCCTCGATCATTAGGGCAGTTGTACAATTTTAATATAATAATAAAATGTCTTACATTCGTATGATGAACTTTTCCTTACTTTGTTTATTACATATTTTTTGCTGTAAATTCGAATTCACGAAAAAACTGAATCTGACATCAATTTTGCGATACATATAATTCCACAAACTTTTCATAAAAAGATTACTTAAAATGTGAATTTTTGTATGGGAGCCATGCCATAATGATGTGAAACTTTGCAGAGCAATCGTAAAAAATTCCTTTACACAAATTTAGATGTCACCGAAAATTGTCTAC
>NW_022199407.1:0-3179 GCF_009176525.2 Contarinia nasturtii | reverse complement strand
TCAACCAAAGTCGCTCAAAATCTAATGATTTCTATTCCTCGAGACCCCCAATCATCCTGTAAAGTCAGATTTTGAATTAAGTTTCTACGATGAGCGCAATCTTGCTAACAAATTTTGCGTACGATGTACAACGTACGACGTACAGATTAACAAAAACCATGCTCAAAACGGCCTGATTCGGGTTCTCTGACCTCAGAAACGTCCAGAAAACATGTTTCTGAAGTTTTCAAAATTTTAACCGATTACAATACTTTTCACCTTACACTATGTGTGCGGAAAAATAAAACCAATTTAAGCTAATGCGTTGTTTTAAAGTCCGTATCATTTTTCATGACGAAACACACACGCTATTGCGTAAAAGTGTTGAAGTGAATTTTTGGAAACATTTTTCACAACATTATTTTCATATGTTCATTTCAGGAAAATTGGTAGCAGCGTCACAACGGTGGATTTCTGTTTGAAACAAATTGACATTAAACTTTCACAAAAGTGTACTTTTTAGTCGAAATGGCTGCAAACTTTAAACATTGGAAATCACAGTGAGTTAAGCAAAAAAAAAAATTCCATTTGAATTTAAATCACATAATACTTTTGTTGTTCCACCGAAAATAGTATTTTCAGTTATGCAATGCTCATAAATGATAATAACAAGCATGCTGGATCTTTATATTTCTTATCTCGTGTGATAAGCAATTTATTTTACTCACATTTAAATTTTTTATTAAATATTAGATTTCATATCTTAACATGGAATGTAAGCTCAAAGTTTCCCGAAAATTTACCGGTACATATACTGTTGGGATTGGAGAAGAAAGCCGATAAGGACACACACCGGCCGGATTTGTTCGTGATAGGGTACAATTTGATGTGATTTATGCATTTTAACTGTGTTCACAAGACATTTTCAATCATTTTCAGACTACAAGAGATAAACAGCCAGCCACAGAGTATGGTCAAAGGTTTATTCAAAGACGATCCATGGACACAACGATTTAAGGAGTTACTTAATGAGCGTGGATATGTTGCAATCAAATCGTTGCAAATGCAAGGTTTGCTTTTGGTCATTTTTTCAAAGCGACAACACTTACTGCATGTACGCGAAGTCGAAACCGAATACACTCGAACTGGTCTAGGGGGCATGTGGGTTCGTATTAGCGAAATTAACTTTTTTTTTCTTCTTTTTGTGACTAAGACAAGAACTGATAATTTACAGGGAAATAAAGGAGCAGTGTGCGTTCGATTTAAATTGTATGGCGTATCTGTTTGTTTAGTAAACTCACATTTGGCTGCTCATGATCACATGCTGGACGAACGAATTAAAGATTTTGAAAAGATTGTTGACGAGCACAAATTCCATATTAAAAAAACACAAACTATTTTTCAACATGAGTAAGTGTGCTACACTTTATTTTGGTAACACATTTCTATTTGACAATTGATAATATTTCGAATTATTGTATTTGATGTGCAAATAGTTATGTTTTTTGGTTTGGAGATTTAAATTTTCGTTTGACCAAAGAGGACGACCTCTCACAAAGTGATATTAAGAAACTTGTTGATCAAGATCGACTCGAAGAACTGATACAACTCGATCAGTTATCGATGATTCGACGTCAAGGCCGTGCATTTACGCGATTGGAAGAACGACTACCGGCTTTTCCGCCAACATTTAAATTTGAACATGGAACATCTGACTATGATATGAAGTAAGTTTTTTTTTTGGTGTTTTGTTCTTACTAAATACATAAAATTATAATGTTTCATTGCAGACGACGACCAGCTTGGTGTGATCGAATTCTATACAAAACGCCGGAAAATACCTTCAAAAACATGGAATTAGTTACCGAACAAACATCGTACCGAAGCCATCCACAATTCACAATAAGTGACCATAAACCAGTCACCAGTGAATTTACGATAAATGTACGTACTCGCCGAATAATTTATGTTAAAATTCATGTATTAATTAATTGAACTTGTTTCAAAAGGTTTATGAAGATCCAACCGATAAATTTGTTGAATTTACACCGTTGCATATATGGAAAATTGGCGAAGAAAATACCATCGAGTACAAATTACCGAATGGCTTTGATGAAGCGCACAGTGATTGGATCGGAATTTACAAGGTAAAAAACCCATTTAATTACATACATTTCCCTAACCAATAAGTCGTGCCCTTTGGTTTCCAGGAGAACTTTGACACCTTAGATGATTATATCTCTTATGAATATACGTCACGAAGTAAAGCACCAAGCGGTGATTATGCACACGATCAAGTAATATACCATTTGGAGTTTCCTGATACGGTCGATCTTGAAGAAGATCATCGATTCGTTCTATTGTACTTCCAAAGCACCAAAAATGTCACCAGTTTGGTTGGAATCAGTGAACCATTCAAAGCCGAAAAACGATGTCCATCGCCTCGATTCGATTCCGTTGATTAGATTTAGTTGTTTTTCACATATTTCCAACACAGATTGGCTGTTATCAACAAAGAAAAATGACACGACTAAATTTGACTACAATGAGTACAATTGTCGCTGGACTTCAATTAGAATATTGTCTGTTTCACATGTTTAGTAATTCTATTGTTGTGCAGGAAAATTACCAAATCGTTTTGATCGCTTTAATCAAATGTGTTAATGTCACAAATTCACATCGAAATTGATAAAATTGGAAAATGTTACAAAAATTAATAGAAAAACTGCACGAAGAATTAACAATGCTTTCGACTCAAATTCATAGAATTGTCGCCTTATTATTCTTCAATATTCAGTTTTAGATACGTTCATTTATTCGCTTCGCAGCGTCAACAGTCTTTTAAATATCGATTGCTTCGTAATTTTATACTATTTTTGAAAATATGTTTGTCTGCCTGTCGATCATTTCAATCATTTATTTATTTACATTAAGCACTAATTTAGCGATGGATAATTCAAAGCCTTAAAACGTACTATGTAAATTACACACTGTTATCTCTGTATGCGAAGACAAATCTGACGCAACAGCAAACAAAGATATCGACACATTTGTTGTGAGTTTGCAAATCGTAGATTAATTGAAATGAAATAATAAGGACTATATTTCAACCATAAGTGCAATCAAAGCAATTCTATATAAAAGTGTGACTTGAATGTTCTATTTTCATATTCATTTTAATTTTTATATGTTTTTTTTTT
>NW_022199406.1:4475-4901 GCF_009176525.2 Contarinia nasturtii | reverse complement strand
ATGTTCACGCCGTCTTTTGTATGTACACTGAGATGAACATTTTATTACACATATATTGAACAAAGTTTTTTAACATGTATTGAACACAAAAATACTTTTACAATTATAATTTTATTTTTATTATTGTTTTTTAATAAGCCCTTGCAAATTCAATTGTTGGTATTTATAGTTGTCAGAGTCGAAAATGAAGGTTTTGTCAAATGTTGAATTTGTCAATAGACGATAGTCTGTGCTACCGACTATCGAAACGTTGAATAAAACCTAATTCCACTATTCCATACACTGTTCGGCGATTCCAATCAGTGAATTCTATAATCCAATATTATTTTCCTATTCTTTGTTTAAAATCCCATTACGATTCCATGTGTCCACCCCCTAGTTGCATGCGAATCGAGACTTCGTTGAAACGGCGTGCGTACACATTTC
>NW_022199406.1:0-4465 GCF_009176525.2 Contarinia nasturtii | reverse complement strand
GTGTATGTGTAAATGTGCGCCGCGTACATATTCATATTGTTAAACGGACTTCTTTCGAGCTCAACTAAATGAGAATCGTTCATTTCGTTAGCGTCTTTCAAAGCAATCGCACTTAATATTAACCATGGCATCAAATTACGGTGAGTTTTGTTTAAACAAAGAATATTTTTCAAGATGTTTCACGAATATGAAATTTCAGTTGCTTTTTATTTCAAAATGTCTACAAAATACTTTGCACATCGAAAATAAATTAACGTAAAATAAAATAAAATCACTTAATCTCATATTTATATACAATCGATCGAGTACCCATTGCTTGCAACGAATACGGGAAATTTAATGAAAAAGAATTTTTTTTTGTTTGCTCATATTCAGAAACATCTGAGTCGGATGACGCTTCGTGGCACACAGAAAATGAATCGGAATGTGAGGAAGGATCTTTGGACATGACCCGAATGTTTTGTTTGCGCAGTAACATCGTAAAATCCAAAGGCGGAAAATGTGCAAAGTATGTTCTAGCTGAAGTTGTTGAGCCGAAACCAAAGAAAGCAAAGAAAGAAGAAGAAGAAGAAGTGGCTACGGTCAATTTTGACATCGAGGAGGACATTTCAGTAGACTCGGCGGTAAAAGTTGTTGAAAACCCGAATGTTTCCGAACCGAATTTGATTGATTTTGAGGAAGAAATTCCAGAAGTGAATGCACCAAGTCTGAATATCGAAAATCAACCCAATTCGATTGCAGAAGATGTCGTTGATCAAAGTGTGCTACAAGCAATGCAGGTCGACGTTAATTTGATGTGTGACAGTGGGTGTAGTCAACGTATTTTGGAACCAAATTCAATCGGAACAACTGAAATGCATCATTTCGAAGGTGTCATACATGTGAATAATGTTGATAATATTCAAAGCGAAAGTTGTTTGTTGAATGAAGCCATTTGCTCTTCAAATCGATCGAATACCACGGACCAAAACGATGATGTTTTGCAAGGAATGTCTCCATTGTTAAGTTCATCAGCCCTTTCGTCTGGTTTTTTGCATGACCTATCAGCATGGTTAAATCAAAATCAATCGCAAGGTGAAATAAATGGAGTTTCAATCCAAGGTAACATTGAAGGTCAAAATGCACCAATACATTCACCAGTTCTTGAACAAAAACCAATTGTTTCTTCGTTGATGATGGGGAATGGAGAGGTAATTGTTGTTTCCGATGAAGAAGAAACGCCGATAAAACGCGTAAAAACCGAACCGACTGATGACTCAATTTTGAATCGCCTCGCAGCGTTGGAAAAGGAAAATAAAAATCTAATCATCCATTGTAAGGCATTGCAATCAAAAATATTGAACCAACAAAATGATCAAAACAACGAAAGTTTGGAGACCACTTTCATGCCATCGGCAACATCAACAATGAACGACACTAATAGCGACAAAGAGAGTTCAGTCGAATAATTATTCTTGATACTGTTTCTTTGATTTTTCTCAATTTTTCTCATTTTTGTTTTTTATATCAATAAGATTTCAAAAAAATGCTTAACGTTTCTATGTCAATTTAAGAATAAAGTTAAAAAAACTTATGTTGGTTCGCCATATCTATTTAAAATAAAAAAAAAGTCATTTGTGCAGAGTTGTTTGATTGCATTTTGTAAAAATAATTTGAATTGATTGGGATTGTTTCAGTGTGTGCTCAATTATGTAAGTAAAATCTGGAAAAATGAACAGAAGCGATTCACTGTAAATAAGAGATTTATCGTAATGATTGAATTAATAATATATCTGTCTGCTTTAACGTAAATTATGTTGATATTAAAATTTTAAATCATGTAGCAGCATTCATTAATTTAATACAGATGCGACGCCCATTAAAATGTTTTCCATTTAATCAAAATGTATCAGATTTCATTCATTTATTTTATCTTAAAGTAATTATGCTGAAGTTTTGAAATAAATTTATAAAATCAACTCAATATCAAGGTCAGTTAAATTTATAAAATAATAATTTTTATTGTTTTGATGGTTTAAGGCATTTAGTTTATTAGTTTTCAAATAAATTTGGTTCATTTACAACCGCTTGTGTATCGCTAAATTTCATATATAGAAGTTTGCATAAAATGTCTTTTATAGAATAGATTCGAACAATATTAGTCGCTTTAATTTTTTTTAAATGATACACTTTTTCAACAGTTTCATAAACTTGCAGAATCAAGTATATTTCATTTTCAAATCGCGTGTATAAATAAACACTGCCAATAATGTTGTCTTTCATTTCAAAAAAATAATCAATGGATTGGGTTGTTTTGCTTTGCGTCGATTTAAAATATTGTTTTCGTATTTTCACGGCATCTCCAATGAAAAACTTATTATGTATAGATGGTTTGACTTGATGCTGTTGAAGTATTTCAGCTATTTTAATCGGAACCTCAGCCCATTTCCCACGCATTAGCAATGTTTCTGAGCTCACAGGTTTTTCATCTGACCTCCATAAACAGTAATTGAACGATATCACCTCCAATTCATCTGATGTACAACGTTTTGCAGGTTTACAAACGACTCCAATGTTTGATTCAAAACCAAATACTGAATTTGACCAAAGAGGTCCAGAATTTTGAACACTTTCCTTATAATGTCGTAAAAGGTGGATATTCATTGTGACGGCCTCCTGACCATAGAGTTCCTCAAATTCATTAGCAAATGTAACCAACATTTGATGCGCTTCAATTAGTTCTTCTGGTGATATTTTGGCCTTCAATAGAATATACACGCCTGCAGACAAAAGTTTGAAGTGATTAAACAGCTTGATATCGAGCAAACCTTCTAAGCAAATTGGTAAATAGTAAAGTAAAAGGTTCCGGTACTCGCTTGCTTTGAAATATTTTCTATCTTGAATGGATTTTGGTTTTCTTGTGATTTTTTTGAATGGCTTTATTGTAAGCAATCGCATATCTAGTAATAGACGTTCTTTTGGATGCATTGGTTTAAAATATGGCGACTTTTTACTTAAACGATGTGTTCCCATCCAAAAATCGAGCAACATGCCCATTATTCCAATTAGCACGTTATGCATATAATCGACAACGAAACCTGAGCTTAAATCGAATCCATTGAAAAGTAGCATTGGTGGAATTTCGATTAATCCGTCAACAGATGTAACTTTTTTCGATTGATTTACTGATAAACGTTGAACAGCTTTGATAATAGATTCATGTGTGCGTTGTGGCGGTGGTGGATTTAATTGTACGTAACGAATATATTTTCGTTTCAAATGATCGGTTACACTTATGCCTTTGTGTAAACAAAATATACACGATTCTCTTCCACTATATGATTTAAGACCAGTGAGTAGTTTCCTTGCCGGTAAATCCAAAGAACAACATGTTATGATCGGCACACAATGAAATATTTGATTTGACCTAATAAACGATAAACGATTTTCAGTGAGTCTTTGTAGCTCTTCACATAATGGGTATAAGATTTTTTTGCAGTCAGGTTTTTCCCTTCCAAAGTACAGAGCAACTAGCAAAATATTTTCAGGCTTGAATCGAAGATGCGGTGGTAAATAGTTTTGATAGAGTTGCACAGGCCAAGCCGATTTTTTCTGAGAATTATGCACTTGAGCTCCGTCAGTATTTAAAGTAAGGCACAAAACGGTTGAATTTGAATATTTTTGACAAGCATGTTGGTATAAATTTCCATTATCAAAATCTGTAATGTTTTCATTTTTTTCTCGGTTCATATAATCAAATATGGCATCAAAATGTTTATTAAGAGTTGCTTTGAGTTGTTGTTCGATTGGAATGTAAACAATAAAATTGTTTTTCGTTTTCTTTGTTGTTATTTGACATACGCTACACCAATCGTTTTTGTTGCAGAGTTCATTGCACTTAGCACAAAAAATTATATATTGACGTTGAAAACGTAAATCTGCCGATCTTTTCAGAGTGTCTATATTCGTTGGAAGTTTGATCTGTGTACCGGGCATTTCATTTAACATTTCAACTACGTTTTTTGCACTTTTCAAAGTTCCATTAGATTTCAATTTATTTTGCATAACGGTCTTAACTGCTTTCGTTAGTGGATCATTTTTTTCACACTCATTACCACTGTCAGTTTCTAGATCAGACGTATCATATTCTCCAAAGGATCTATAGAGGTCAATGTATGAGCTGTCCATTGCAATGAATATATAAAAATCTTTAAAATCAAAATAATTGATTATTGGCCAACTAGACCAATTTTTTGTTTCTCGCTTGTGTGTTCTTCGTAACTAATTCCTTGTTTGTGATGTGTGATGTGCTGTGTATGACCGAATAGGACATGTATATATGAGTAAGGTTATATGTATTGGTGAAACAGTACTTATAGTATTGAAAATACACTGTTCATTTGATGTTTAGTCATATTTCGTACATTTATATTTGGAAGCGCAAATCATAAACTACACCATGTTTTCGAAAAATAGTATCCACATA
>NW_022199405.1:883-2726 GCF_009176525.2 Contarinia nasturtii | reverse complement strand
CCTTAAGTGCATGTTACATCGCATGTATCGCATTGCTTTGAATCCGATTGAATCAAACATGAAATTAAATGAATGGATGAAAATATATAATCAGAACGTAAAGTCACTATACTGTCTTTCTACGTATGACATTGTGCTTGCTAAATTCTATTCATACACCATTCTGAGCGAACAAAATTTTGTTTGTAAACTATGTAAACACAATACTCTATGTATGAGAAAATAATAATGAACGATATAGTATGTGACGATTTTCGGCGACAAAGGAAGATTCGCATTCGGATCGCATTCGGAAACAATATAGACCATTCGATTGTAATATATATATATATGTCAGTTAAGAGTAAAAAATGTACATAATAATAATTATACTTACCCATTTAACAAGCCTCAATTTAACTCATACAACTTACTGCTAAAGAAATAAAAAAAAATGATTTTGTTTTTTTCTTCCAAAGTTCAAATCATTACTTGAGCTCAGATTTGTTAAAGAACGCGGGACCGTCGATCTCACGGATAAAATCCATTTGAATGTAATACTTCAAAAATTATACGATAACTTCGATCAATTGAAATCAGATGTGACAAAATTTGTAGAGAACTGTAAGGAAATATATCCAAACGATGAAAATATTGTTTCCGCCGCTGATGAGCTAATAGATTATGTAGACCAAGAAGTGGACTCTGTAATGCTTTGCGTAGAGTGTTACTCAAATGCATTACCAAATTTTTTCACGAAACCTTGTTCCATTCCTCATCCGTTGGTGTGGGGTAAAACCGGTACATTTAGATACTGGCCAGCAAAACTTATGGGTTTCACAACAGGTCAAGCATCCGTAAGGTATTTTGGCGACAAGACGAAATCAGTTATACCGATTGCCAAATGCAAAACTTTTTCGGTCGACATGCCGATAGCTATAAAAAACGGCGGCAACAACTCCGCACTCTACGATCGATCAATGAAAGAGATCTACCAACATATTAGCGAATTGCGAAAAAGATTCAACGTGAACATACCTAAAAAATGTGCTCCGATAGATTCGTCTCTTGGCCTTAATTACTATCGATTGCAAATGTTTGGCCCAGAGAGCATCGTCACTTCACCGAGCGCAATAGAGCTTGCAACGGATGATACAACAGACGACCACAGTGTTCACTCAGCTTCATCTAGCTCGACATCAAAACAGAACACAGAGTCAAATAATTCAAGTCATTCAGTATTGGCTAGCGCTGAAATGACGTCGCAACAAATACAGAAGGTATTATATATTTTTCTCTTCTTTTTTCACCAAACAATTAAAATTAATTTGACAATTTCATTTGTCACAGCAAAAACTGGAGAGTCTGCGTAAATTGTATAAATTGGATGATAATCCAGAGCGACCAATATTCTTAGATAAGTTGCTTGATTTTATGAAACAGAGAGAAACACCCATCACGGTTTGTCCATTGGTATCGAAGCAACCATTAGATTTGTATCGTTTTTACACATTAGTTAAAGAACGTAATGGTTTTCTGGAAGTTAGTAAGGACTAGAAATTTTTTGATCAAAGCATTTATTGTTCTTCGGTCGTTTACGCATTTTTTGTCTGTTTAGGCTCCTGACAATAAAGTATGGAAAGAAATTATGAATGAACTTGAATGTCGTTCTACTCCAAAAGCATTAAAAGGCCACTATGAAAGGAATTTGCTCCCATTTGAAGATGCACAAGAGCAAAGCAAGTCAATCAAAAAGGCCAAAATTGATGAAACTTCACAAGGTGCGACAATTTTCAAACTATCTGTTATAATAAAAACCGACGTTTATAATAGTTTGACGTTTTTTCTCTTTCTCTCCATGTCA
>NW_022199405.1:0-873 GCF_009176525.2 Contarinia nasturtii | reverse complement strand
CAATAAAAATGACCAAAATAAGGCAAATGATGAAACTTCCCAAGGTGTGACAATTTTTAAACTGTTTGTTATGACAAAAACCGATAGATTTTGTTGCGATAGTTCGTTAAATAATTCTCTCTCTCTCTTTAAATCATTCTATAATTACCAGTTAACAGCGAAAATGAAAAAGGAAATGAATTTCCCATTCAATCAAAAATGAGAGGAACGGGAACCACATCACCGACTAATTTTGAAATGAATGAAAATGAAAGTGACAATGATCTCGACGAAGGCAACGAATCAAAAGTTGATGATAACACTGGGACAATGAAATCACGAAAAAGAGCATATGATGCACAAAAATATGAAGAAACAATGAATCAATCACTGAAAAAAGCACTTAAAACGTTCTGTGACATAAATGAAGCAGCTGCCTCCAAAATTCGGAAACTCTCAACAGCAAGCAACGAGCAGAAATTACTCGTTCTCAAACTGAGTAAAATTGTTGAAAGAAACGAAAACACCATTGCCGACCAAAGAAATAAAATTGCTGAACAAGAAACGGTCATTGAACAGTTAAAAGATCAAATCGAAAATCAAAACCAAACCATTTTGAAGCGAACTGAAGAACAGAAGCTATGGAACGAACGGCACGGCAAGTTGTTTTGCCGAGGATGTGGTGGAGTTGCCAACGAATTGTTTGTATATTGCACTACCGATTGCGGCAATCCACACAAATAATCACATCATGATTGAACAAATCGTTCAAACGAAACTGGATACTGTGGACATCAATTACTATAGCCAGAAAATTGAACAATGTGTCACTTTATGAATTTTGAAATTAAATAAACACTGTTTCAGTATTGCCAACGTTATACTTTATATCAA
>NW_022199404.1:0-9130 GCF_009176525.2 Contarinia nasturtii | reverse complement strand
TGAACTCTACGACCTTCAATCCCTTAAATCAATTTCCATTCGCCACAAAAAATGTTGAGTCGAATTAGATTACAATAAATAAAATGATAACATGCATACATTAAAAAAAACTTTTCAAAATTTTTTGACTTTAGAAATATGTATATGGAACAGAACACTTGAAACGATTATACTTATTCTCAAAATATTGGAATTAAAAATTATTTCTTGCGTTATAATCACATTTGTTAAAACACACGTCTCGGTTGCAAATATTTATCTTGAATTGTATGTATTGGTGACTAAATAAATAGTTTGAACATATTATTTCCCTTTCTATAATTCGATTTGTCCATCTTTTACAGAAAAGTGACGATATTTTAAATTTAATGATTTTTATTTGGAGCCACAAAATAGTGAATATATATTTCTTTGACCTGGTGAGAAAATGTCAAAATGACATGCTCTAGACGAAAGGCGGTGGTCACATTGAGCCATTACTTTCTAACGTAGATGGAATTGTTGTTGTTTATTAAAATTATTTTAATCTATCAATGTAAAAATCGAAATTTGGATTTTTTTGCATTTTGTTGAAAGTTGTTGAGTCATAGAAAATACAAATAAAATTAAAGTAATTATAAATGTAGATTTATCTGAATTTATTGATCAACAGAAACCAGAAAGATACATTGGTTAGAATATTTGTGACCTTAAAAAATTTCTTAAAATAAAAGAGCAATGTATATATACAATATGATCAAATCAGGTAACTCTGATAAGCGTCTGTATTTGCAAAATGTCCATATTTGCAATAAATTAATTGTAATGTATTCTGTTTCTCAATGCCTATATACGAAGATTGGTGTTTTTGTATTCAATACCAGGTACTTGAACAAAGAATAATTCAAAATAGGAATGCGTTAGTTGATCAAAAACATTTTTTGTCTTATAAATATTTATTATCTTTGTAAAGAACAATTGTTTCGACGCTCAATGCGTCATCATCAGCTGTAGAATTTTAACTAAAAATGCTTTTGATGACGCATTGAGCGTCGAAACAATTGTTCTATAAAAAGATAATAAATATTTATAAGACAAAAAAGTGTTTTTAATCAACTAACGCATTCCTATTCGTTCATGTCTTACAGTCCTCAAAAAGTAAAATTATTTCATTTAAAGAATAATTCCTCTTAAAATTAAATATGCATTTTTCAAGAATTTTAATGAATTTTATTTGGAGCCACAAAATAGTGAATTCATATTTCTTTGATCTGATGGAATTGTCAAATCGATAAGCTCCAGACGAAAGGCGGTAGTCACATTCTAACGTAAATAGAATTGTTCTCTCTCAAAATTATTTTTATCTATCAATGTTAAAATTGAAATTTAGATTTAATTCAACTTTTAACTAAATGTTGTTGAGCCATAGAAAAAAATTCAAGTAAATACTAGAGTAAATTAAATATTGAAATTATAACAAACTTCTTGTTGTAAGAATTTACGTTATTTTTTTATCCAGAAATTGTGCCGAAAAAGTTATTTAACATTGAACACGAATTTTTATTTCTCTTTTTATTTTACGATAGAAAAAACTCGTATAATTCGCAGCAAAATTTATGGTACGCGAAGGTATCACATATAAACAATATGCTCTAATCAAACCACTGATAAACTCTGATAAGCGTAAACACGCGCAAATAACGCACTGTCTGTATTTGCAAAAAAAAAAAAAACAAACAAATTGTGTATCCAATTCTATTTAATTTTTATATTTAGTCATATGTGAAATTTGTATATATAACAGTATTGTTGGAGTATATTTTTTTCATTTTACGGTTAACTGTGGATATTTTGAATTCAAATATTTCAAATTAAGTAAAACTAAAAGAAATTATATTTATTTAATTTCGAAGAATTTTTTTAGGAGCCACGAAGAAGCATCGATATTATTAACCAGGTGGCATATGAAGACTTATTTTTGAATATAAAATCATGAATATATCAGCGTCATTTCTTACCATAGACTTCGTTGGCAATCGATTTCTTCTATTGTATATATGAATTCAGTGTTTAAATTGTTCAGACAATATATTTAGAGAAAAAAAAAATATTATGAAAGAATAAAAAGCAAATATTTTGTTGTCAATTTTTATTTAGTTTTATTTTTACTGTGAATTTATACGAATTCACATCTTAATATATTTCCAAAAAATTAGCTGATAAAGTCATCACATTGTGATGGAATACAATTGATTATAAATGATTCTTTTTTAAAGATTTTATAAAAAAATATTCGTGTACGTCTTTCAAGAGTACAATTGTTATAACTGGATCAGTTTAAAATATGTTTGTCAACGACTAGCCAGATAAATATCTATTTATCGAAAAATTTATGGGTACGTTTTTGTTTCGAAATGTTCGGTGTAATATAGTCAATAAGCGGTCCACGCTTGGCCAATGGCAACATCTCAAATGAAGCCATTTCGTTGAGCAATAGTTTTCGTTTAGACGAAAAAGTTGGAGTTTCCAGAAGACTGTGATGAAGATGGTTGCGTTGAGCATTTGCTGTTTCTTCTTCGATGATCTGTTTTCCTTTTTCCAAGAAAAAATCAACCCGTTCCAATGTATTATTGAAACTATTTTCATCTTCAGTATTGTTCACATCGGTTGAAATCAGCTTGTCACGTTGTGAAATTTTGATTGGAGTTTCAGTGTTTGCCTCTTCATCAGACACAGCGCATTCGTTGATTGGATCCAAGTTGATGTCGGGAAAGAATGTATGATTTGTCCGTTTAAATGCAAACGTTCTACGTTTTTGACGTTCGTCATTGGATGGTTGCAAATCCATTGCACGTACTTCCATCGATTCACTTTTGTTCAATGTACTTGTGATTTTCGGTTCATCATTCACAGATTCATTGATCGTGGACGCTGTTTTATGCAGTGATGATTTTGAAACAGATTCGCTGCTGTTTTGGCTGGACGATTCAAATTGTGAAGACGTCTCTTCGATGATTGTCGATGGTCGAATGAGACCGATGTACTTGACGGGCGATATTTCAATTGTTTCATCATCAATTTCATTTGCGTTGTCATTGATGTTCGCATTCTCATCTTGCGTCTTATCTAAATTGTCGTCTTCAGCGTCGGTAGTATCAGCAGTTTGATTGACTGTTTGATTCCATAGATCAGAAGGTGGTTCAATGTCAAACAAAATTGTTTCATTTTCATTAATATTCAAAAGTCCTTCCTTTTTATCGTTCACATCGCACTGCTGCTCTAACACCAAAAAACTATCATCCGGCAATAGTGTCTTATTCTCCTTACCAAAAATCATGCTGTTTTCACATTCCACGACGGTAGCTCTTTGGACCGGTATTGTTTCAATGTCACACAACCTTTTTTGTTCCGAACCACTTGATTCAATGGATAAATCACATTTCGATTTCGACATATTGCTGAGCTTCGATGCTTCTAATTGTTCTTCGCGTTTTTTCTGCAGAATTTGTGAAAAGATATGATCCAATTGAATGGTTGGCGTACTTGGTGACATCTTTAAAACAAGAAAATAGTAATTTTCAATACACAACAATATTACAACAACAAAATATACGTACAGATTGTAATGAAACATTTGATGTAAGAAGTCTTTTTATTGCTTCTTGTGTTTCTTTATTGATTGTTTTTCGAGCATTCGAAATCATATTGATATTGTCCGAAAATTTCCAGAATTCCAAACTAAATCACAGTTTACTTTTCGAAGCGAAATGTATTCCATGTGTATTGTACACAATTGTTTATATAGAAATTATCGTTGAAACTAAACGTCAAAATTCAAAAGAAGCACGAATGACAGACGAAATCTACGGAAAAAAATGGCTGCATACTTGTCTTTACACAATGTGTCAAAACAACTACAGCCAGATGTATGTGTGAAGAATTGATGTTTGAGATTTGAAACGATTTTCAAAATAAAATTAATGTTTTCATTTTAAATGCTTTTTTGAGATCAAATTCTTGTTTTAAACAAATCACAACGCAAAAGTGTATTTTTACCTGTATATCCGATTGATTAGTATGATTGAGTTTCAAAAATGTTTGAAATCAAACGAAATCCAAGTACAAAGTAATAAAACATTTATTTAAATTTTTTTTGTCTCTCCTTATTTTATTTAGAATGCAATTAAATTATGTTCGCACAGAGTGAAAGTGTATCAGAGAAAGTGAACCTTGGTTTTCATGTTTCACTTTTTTCATCTAAATCATAATCTTCGTCGTCACTTGACTGGCGATGGGCTAATGCACAGTCTTTAATTGCATTTTCACTGGTGTATTCAAGCGACTCATAGAATTGTTGGCACTCTTTGTTTTTGGGAAGATATTGCATTAGCGCCATTAAGTCGTTGTATTTTTCCTGAGAAATTGTACGCCTTTCATCGTACAAACATTTTAAATCGTTTTTGGGAAATGTGTCCGATTTGTTTCTTTTTTGCAGTAGAATGGAAATCGGTTGTGATTTTTTGGTGTGGT
This sequence comes from Contarinia nasturtii, assembly GCF_009176525.2. Classification (NCBI taxonomy): domain Eukaryota; kingdom Metazoa; phylum Arthropoda; class Insecta; order Diptera; family Cecidomyiidae; genus Contarinia; species Contarinia nasturtii. The sequence goes on along the minus strand of NW_022199404.1, from coordinate 4,621 downwards.
ACTTTTTAACGACCAATCGAAATGGGTCGGTCGCATAATCATAGGTGATACTTTGAAATTTAGACCATGATATTTTTTTACCATTACTCGATACTTTGCTGTTTGCCAAAAGTTTTTCCAGTTGTTCAGAGCTGAAGAAGTCTTCTCGTTTCATCTGTACTACGACATAGCTGGGTTCGATTTTTTTCGCTTTCGAAATGACATCACACCACTGATCTGGAACAAGTATAGTTTTCGTTTTTTTCTTTGCTTTTTCAATGTTGTCAAAGCAACGGTCACAACTATTGTAGCTGTGTCCATTTATAAAAAATCGCTGTTCTATAGATCGTACGCCGGACGGTTTTAAGAAATTTTCGAATAAATGTTTTATCATTAATGAGATTTTGATGTTGCGCGTTTGTCCAAAATGCGAATTACTATAGAGTATCACGTCTTTTGTGTTCGCTGGTAAATTGTTGCGCAGATGTTTTCGCAAACATGATCCAATTTCTTGTGAGCCATTCAAAGCAATTGATTCATTCCAAACGTACATGTAGCCCTTGTTTCTCACTTCGTCAAATATACATACGTTGAAGCACCACAATGGTCGATAGCTCAATACTTCAGTTCTAGGTGAAATTGGTATCTCTTGAGCTCTTTGCAATGCAAACGTAAAAACTTCGATGCCACTCTCATTTTCACTCGCTTTATTCACCGAATCGACAAAACATTCTTTCAATTTTTCCACGGTTTTCATGTGTGATTTCTTTTTGCGGTGCAGCTCTTTTTTACTTTCGTCGCTCAACTGTTTATGTGTACCGGGCTTTGTACATAAATCGCATTCTTTTACGCGTCGTACAAAGCAAAGATTAAAATTTTCTTTGAAAATCTTTATGAAATTGCCATTCTTTAATGCAACCTCGTTTTTGGATTTACAAAAATCACAATACAGATTGTATAACTTTTTACAATTTAGCTGTGGGTGCAAATACTTTTTGTTACGATGTGATTCGAAGGTGGGAAATTTGGCAATGAATTGTTTCACCAAATTAATTGCGTCATCGCCAGTTTTTTTTTTTGGAAACGATCCTCTACGTTCAACGGCTTCAGGGTTTAGTTCCAATGATTTCAACGCCCGAAATAACCTACCGCGGCTTACTTTTAATAATTTTTCAATAAAGAGCGAGCATACACGTTGCTTGGCACCAGCGCCATCGACCAAATGGTATTTTGAAATGAAAGTTTTCTTCGATTTCATTATGGATCCGATATTTTCCTTGACCGGCTGCTTTTCACCCAATGATCGGAGAAATAAGGTTCGCTGAGACCATTTTTGTAAACCGTAGAAATCATCGAAATACTCCTTTTGTCGGACGACATCAATTTTTTGGGCACAATTGTGCTTGCAATGACAGGAATTTTGTGCAATGAACTCCACGTCCTTATTTTTGCCCTGTGTGGTAGTTTGAATCAGATTTTCTTCTGTTTGTTCGTGTGTATCAACTATTTGCGATTCAATTTCAATTCCATGTTCGGTTTTAATTATGGTATCTCTAGTTTCTTGATATTCCATATCTGTGAATGGGTAAATTTTATAGTAGTTTTGTGCTAGGAATAGTAATTTTAATATTTACCTGAGAATTCGCCTAATTTACTTGTTTCAATATTTCTTTCATCAACTACAGGTGATGGCATTAGTTCGTGCTGTGTCTCATTCATGAATGATGGCTCTTCAACTTCGGTAAATGGTTCGGATTTTTCGGATAAAAATACGTTTTGTGAACTTTTCACAAATTCATAAAATTGATGGAAGCTTCGCACTTGGTTCCAACAATCTGAACATACCCGCCTTGGCATTGTGTCATATTCACATACCTGTAATTCAATACAAACATGTTATGGTTCATAGTTCTTTTGGTTTTGTTGAAAATATTTACTCAAGTACTTGCCTCACATTGCATATGTTGTTTTATTAATTCAGCGATCTGCATTGATTGCCCATTCTCATCGAAAATGTTTATGTTTCCTTCGTCGAAACACAATCGACACAAATTTATAGTGTTTGATTCCATTTCAGAATTACTTTTATATTCATTACAACACAGAAATATATAAATATTTTGCCATTGACGTTTGGACTGTCATTCTTTTAGTGTCAAGTTTAACAATAATATTCTGCATTATCGATGCGAATGAGCGTAGTTTTTGAAAAAGAACGTAGGAAAGTTTGAATTTTTCAATCATTTTGTGGTGTAAAAAAATCCGCTGAGTGGTGACAGTTTATTTATTTAGTCTCATTATGATTACTATGTTGAACTGCATTACGTTTGCAACGTCACTTGAATCATGAGCACAGTATTCGTATAATTTGTACAGACTCTGTGAGGAAAAATTAATTGTAATTCAAATCAAATGTTTTAACGAAAAAAAATCCCGCAGTTTTTTTTGTTTATATAAAAAAACATAAATTTTAAAATGTTCCGAGCAGATTTGAACTGTATTAATTGAATATGACAGGCTTTCAATTTTTTTCTTTGATTTATTTTACACGGATAAGAGATTATTTTGGTCGTCAGATGATTTCCCAACATCAGAATCGGAAGGATTTTCAAGTCCAACAAAATCTTTTTTACCTCGTACCGCATCTACAGCGTCACGGATCGCACTGCCATATTGTCCATTTCCTGCATGCTCTAACACAGCCAATAAAAAAACGCCTGGTCTTCCGTTATGATCACAAATATCAAATGTTTTTGCATCTTGCAAAAATACCACATTTAAGCAGCACAACACAATTACTATTATTAGTAGGCGACGCATGTCATAGGACATAATCTTATTTAAGTTCTTCAAATTAATCTAAATTCACGTTGAACCAGACTGAATCGATAAATGCCGGAAATTCACATTATGAAATAGAACTAATCTTATTTTCAATACGACCAACTATCAAAATGCGATTATTTTGTAAAACTTTATGAAATTATATATACGAATCATCGATGGTTTTTGTGTTCATTTATTTATTGATGCGTGAAGTTCCTTGTTTTTGAATATATGATAAATATCGGCTGAATTATATATTTGTTGTTTTCTTAAATGGAAATAGTCATCGGAAAAGTAAACATTTGCTTGTAGGGAATGAATTAAAGTATTCATTCCAAAGTACTCTTGGTACTTACAAATCTGCTTACTGGTGAATCTGTTAAATCCAAATATTATCATTACACAATAAAAAAAACCAAATATATTTCGCTGACATTTGCCAAAAAATATTCAACAAATTTCATTCAATATCATATATTTGACAAAATAATGTTCTGATTATTTTCAATTTCAGTTTAAAAGCACATAATTTTAACTTAAATGTATAAACAAGCTGAAAAAACAAATGAAAAAAATTGAGTGAATGTTTGATATCAATATGAAACAGTTAAAAAAAATTAAAAATGATGCTGTTAACTTACTTAACGAACGTGTATCGTATTTTTGTTTATACGTTGCTCAGCAATTTTATGCAGTAGATGATTTCGAATCAGCAGAATTAGAAGGATTATCCACTCCAGCCCAATCTTGATTGCCTCGAAGCACATTGTAAGCGTCTCGAAGTGTGCTTCCAGCCTCGCCTTTCCATTAAATGTATGATCAATAAGGTCAAGAGCTGAGACACCTGGTTTCCCGTTGTGAACATCGGCTCTGAATTACCGCTTTAAGGTTCTTGAAGTTCTTTTTGAAAGTAATATTATTTGAATCGATGCAGAGTAGTTCGCTAACAGAAATCGATTAGGAATAGAGCAAGTGATGTTGGCCTTTTATATGCTACGAAACGGTTACTTCAAACTCACACACTGTATGAAGAAAGTGGCCTTACATTATTTTAAATTGTGTAATTGTGAGAGCAAGTTATTCTTAGCTTATCTTAACAGATTAAACAATGTATGCGTTGTATGAACTTGAAAAGAACAAAACCGTCATATACCTCACAAGAAACCATTATCAACCCAGCAAATTATTTTAGGATTCCTATTTTATAAATTGGTGCGCCTGAACGTCAAAAGCCAATCATTTTTTTCTCATTTTACAAAAACAAAACATATTTATTATTTAAAGGTTTCCTGATAAACTGTTCCCACATTATAGAAACCTTACAAATTAATATTTCAAAAAGAATCCTAAAATAATTTGTCAGGTTTATTTCTTAAGTGCCTTTTCATTCTAAAAGTTCATTGTCAAAAACTAAAAATTAAGAGCAAGATGATAACACATATGAGTCATGTATTTCTATGTTTGAGAGGAAAAAGGGGATTGGACAACTGAAAATATGATGTCAGAAAGTTTTAGAAAAGAGCCACATTTTGTAACAACAAAATTTTTGAATATTTGGTCGTATTGAAAATAAGTGATGTAATAATGTGAATTTTTTGAATTTATCTTTTCAGTCGGAAATATGATTACATACAATAAGCGAAAACAATAAGGTCTCATTCAAAGTTGATGTAGATGTCAAACTTCTTTTTATATCTCATTGTTATTGCACTAAAAATAGGACCAAGGGGGGTTGACGTATATGAGATTGGAGACTTTTTTTTGCGAATCTCGCTAATGAGCGCCATCTGATTTTAGTGTGAATTAGATGCAAAAA
>NW_022199403.1:0-2044 GCF_009176525.2 Contarinia nasturtii | reverse complement strand
TTGAAAAAATTGATCATTGTTATCGTTCTCATGAATGTTTCATCACACGAAATTACCTGGTCAAATTTTACTTTTCCGCACACCTAGTGTAGGGAAGGTATTGTATTAGGCCAAAAAATTAAAGTCATCCCAAAACATGTTTTCTATCCATATTAATGTGCGTCGCTGTGTGTGATGTGTCCTGTGTCCTGTGTCCTGTGTCCTGTGTCCTGTGTCCTGTGGCGTGTTGCCAAAATTTGTTAACTCGATAAATCTTTTTCCAAAAACTCAATTCAAATTCTGACTTTGCAGGATGATTTGGGACTACTAGGAGACGTGCTGATTAGTTTTTGAGCAATATCTGTTGACCGGTGTAATTTTTTTGGGTCCGAATGGACACAATCCATACATTTTACTTTTTTGATCATTTTTCAACCATTTTGGTGACACGATGGTTTCGTGCTCAGACATGAAATTCAAAATCTGACTTTTCGGGATGATTGGGCGTTACGAGGAATAGATCTGGTCAAATTTTCAACGACATTGATTGATCGATGTAAAACTTAGACTGTGAAGAGGCACTTATGAGAAAAATGCCTTAAAATGATATTCTTTCAATTTGAACGCTGAAAGACTGTGTAGTGGGGGTTTTTTGGCACGAGAAACCCGAATCTGATGTTAGTTTTAAGATGCAATCAATTTTTCACAGACTTTTCATACAAAAATCGAAAAAAAAAATTCATTTTTGTATGAAAGACTTGCCTTTGTGGTACTGTAATGATGTGAAACTTTGAACAGGCTATTTTTTGGATTGAAATTTCTTTAGACTTAGTATGATTATTTATTTTGATAAGAAAATAATATTCACAAGTTTTCACGGTAATTTAAGTTACTGCAACCATACATAGACCATCATTTCTGTTTATTCCCAAAATTTCGGTTCCATGCGGAAAAGTCAGCTTGCGTACGTAAGCCTCTTTATTTCATCTGTCTTTGCGCATTTTTAATTGCATTTATATCTTATTTACAGCAAATAATTTTGATCACAAATACACAGTATTTGTATTTTTATTTTGCCCACTTTACATTGAGCTTATTCTATCTAAACCGAGTGTTTTACTATTTGTTTTGTTTGGAATTGATTTGGTATGAATTATAAGTTGCAAATTGGCGCCGAAATAAAACATATGTACTAACTGTGGGAAACGAGTTTTTAATCAAGAAATTCGATCAGAGGCTATTCATGTGGATTCGAAAATATTTTCAATCTGTTTATGATATGTCGAATTCATTGAACCACTTTTTTGCATGGTCCAATGTCATCGTCATTTTATTATCACTTCAATTTCTTGCAACCGAATTTATATGGATTTATTGGAAAATCTATAATAAACATCATATTCAATCATTCCGTTAGTTTCTATATTCGTTTTGTTTCGAAAATTTAGTCAATTGAATTATTTTCTATTTAATATCAGTATATTTTGTCTGGCTGGCGCTTTTATCAATATTGGCTTTAGACTCATTTCGAGCAACAGTTAAGTGTAAAGTAGAGGTAAAAATCGTCCAGTTTTTGTTTGAAAATAAATAATTTTTTCATATTTTCTTTTATTAGATCGAACGCATTCGATTTAATCTAAATTCGATTCATTTTCAATTAGATGATCAAGTAACTGCTCTAGAGGTAATTATCATTGATTACAAAACTCATTACAAAATGTTCATGTGGATGGCGTTTCTCTTGAAGGTTGAAACAACATTAATGCAAATTAAACAAAACCCCATTATTTTCCATGCTAATGGATTATTTAACGTCGACATCAAGGAATTGCTACAAGTATAACTGTTTTAAACTCTGAAGTACTCAAAATAATTGAATTTATTTGTTTTTTTTTTAGATAATTAGGGGAATATTATCTTATATGATTTTCTTTATTCAATTTTCACCAAAATATCGGCTTTGTTATCACGAAGGAAGCTGCAAGAATTTGGTGCATTTAAGCTATTAAGATTTATTTTTTATCTTTCAATATAAATTTGTTTGATGACATATTTAATAATAAAT
>NW_022199402.1:0-1883 GCF_009176525.2 Contarinia nasturtii | reverse complement strand
AGACGATATAATTATGACAATAAAATACTTAAATGAATTGTTTCTGTGTTAATCTATTCAAAAAGACCTATAAATTCAAAAAAAAAAATCCATGACTTTCAAAATTTCAAAATTGCAAGAAATTTTTTATTATTCACAATTTATTTAAAAAAAATAACGTAATGAATAAACTTGAGTATATTCTTTACCAATAAAACGAACCGCTTACATTTTTTGCTTTGTAGCCTGAAAGGGACTGAATTGAGATGTTATATGTGTTTTTGTGTTGGTAAGTTTTTAAATTGGAACATTTACAGGAGAACTGCTTGAGTTAGATAAAACTAATATCAAGTAAATTTGAATAATTCTGAGCACTTTGGCTATAATCTTGATATTTTTCGAATGACAAGTGATCACGATAGTAGAAAATAAAGTGATTTTATAATTTACTTTTACCATTCGAATAGTAAATTGAAATCATTAGTGCAAGAGCACAAAAACGAATACAAACATAAGCAATCCCAGCACCATATAATCTGTGTTTTTTCATACGAGTAATAATCTTATTTGATTTGATAGACAGACATTTATTTATGGAAATTGAGTGCAGGATGATATAGAAGATGGGTATCGATCCACAATCATCCAAAAATTCTCCATTTTCAATGATATTTTTTTTGGTCTCAAAAAATATAAATAACAATGATAGTGAACTCCTTATTTATTTTCTATTTTGGAATTGGTAATATTTTTAAATCCTCGAAAATCTTTGGCCAGAAGAAATTTTTCGGCTGAATCGCTTCTCGACGCTTCCGGTTTTATGTGTTTAAAAGTTTTATAATAACGAAGTGCAATCTCTTCGAATTTCTTCACATTTCCATTGTCCCAAACTTTGACCAAGAGGTTGGCATTTTCGGATGACATTAAAATGGCAAACCGTAAGACATTGTATACTAAGTCCATAATTTTGTCTTGATCTTCGAACACCAGTTGAATTTGGTGCCATATCAGAGAGTACACAATCGGTTTTTCGTCCTTTCAAAAGTTCTCGAATTTGATCTTGGGTCTTTGTGAGAGTAAAATCTGAATGGCATAGCAAATGAGCGCCCTGTTTGAATAAAAACCAAAGGTAGTTGAAATATAAATTGAAAAAAAAGGATTGGACAAGATTTTTTTTTGGTTTACCTCTATGGGATGAATCGATAGCATATCAATCCCGATAACAAATCCCTTTGGTTTGTTCTTCATTTTCCCATTAGCATTAGTTTTGCTCACTGCTCTTTTCGTCCACGAACCCGGCGATGCTCCGCAATCAATGACTGTTTGACCAGGTTGTAAGATTTTGGTTTTCTCATTTATTTCAAGCAATTTGAATGCACTTCGACACTTGAAATTAGTTAAACGACCTTTGTATTTTTAATGAAAATAAATTGACAATTTGCTTGTTATTCGTTCGACACTGGCAAAAAAGCGAATTATTGAAAAACTTTGCTTGGACCCTTTTTCAAGTGCGTACATCTTGAAAGCTACGAACGGAAATATTTCGAATCATAGTCAATATGTCAGTTATTCGGCATTTCATTGTCAATGGACTTATATACATAACACCATATACATTTGTTTAAAACCATATGATCGACACATGTGAGGTTAGTGTCTACTGATAAAATTTTATACGCCGCATAATTCACCTTTGATTGAATAACTCGTTTTTATTGAAAAATTTAAAAATAAATTGTTTGCTACACATTCGACAATAACAAGTCTGACAAAACGGTCATCATGGTCGCTGAATCTTCGGAAATATTAAAAACACTTGCAATCAAATTGCATGACATTGATGCAATTAAATCTGGGAATTTCCAAACGAAATCCGGACTTCAAACGCCAATTTATTTTGATTT
>NW_022199401.1:0-2910 GCF_009176525.2 Contarinia nasturtii | reverse complement strand
ACGAGAGCAAATCTTTTTTACGGCCAAATGTTCATGCAAAATCGTGTGTATGCTTCTCATACTAATGCCCAAGGATGCCTCAATCTCACGGTATGTGACATGACGATCTTGCTTTATCATGTTTCTGACAGCATCGATAGTTTCTGGAGCGAATGACGCTAGGAATGACGACCATGATTGAATTCAGTAAACCAGTGATATACAGTGGCCTTGCATGGAGCTTCATCGCCAAAGACCAAATGAAGTTGATCAAAACACTGTTGTTGAGATACACCCAATCCAAAGTCGCAGTAAATTATCGCACGAAAATTTTCACGAGTAAAATTCATCTTTTTGTTGAGACGCAATTTAGATGTCACTGTAAACAATACAAATAGCGCGCGTATGACAGAACGTTCTGAGATCGTTTATGCTACCAAATGTTAAACGAATGTGACAATGGTTTGTATCGGACAACACTAAATATTGCCAATTCTAGAAATATATGGAGCAGCCCTCGTACCGTTATGCGATTATCATTTGAAGAGCTTGCGATTGGATATAAGAGACGTGTATAGACGATTGGCAAGCGTGCTAAAAGTGGTTCCCAAATTAAGCAATCCATACACCAACCGGCTAAATAAATACTCCGAAGAATACAGAGATCATGATCGAGATGGACTATGGAATTTGTTGTTCGACGTCGATAAAATCAAGCAATTGGGCAAACGAAACAAACAATTTCACCATTAAATCTTGATCGATAGTGTTTCCGTATCGGTACTGTACACCAAACCAGAGCGAACGTGCAAAGAAAATGTGCATTTACAGGCGTACAATCTTGTAGGCAAGAAATACGTTTTTGGCATCGATCCGAATGAAAAAACGTGGTTGGGTATAACGCGTCGCAACATCCGGAAAACACCGGATGAACCGACCGTTGAGGTGAGATATTTTGAAATGTAATTTGAAATGTGTTTGAATCGAAACTCAATATTTTTTATCAATTAAAATTTTGAAGGAAAACATCACAATACCAAACACGCGAATCTACTGGGAAACTCAGCAGAAATGAAGATAAAAAGAGGCGAAAAAATTAGCTGGATGGTTTGAAATTGAAGAAAAGAATCATCTGAAGTCATAATGACGAATCCCCAAACCCAGGATATATGGGAAATACTTCAGAATGGGCGTTTAATGTCAAAGATTAAAGTTACCTACAAAAATTGGCCATTAAATATTCAGGATGATGATGCTGCTCCACAAACAGTTGTTTGGCACCGCGATATTGTTGCTGCAAAATGCATTATGCTCAAAGGTATGAATCAATTGACAATAGAGTCTATTCATCGTTTGAAGTTTCGGCTTCAAAGTACATAGGACTTTGTCGAATGTTTGGCGTACGAGTGCCTGATTCGTTGAGAAGACCACCAAACAATGTCAACTGACAAGCAGCAGCATTGAATCCATAAATTATTAGATAAAACAAATATTATAACGATTAGTTAGCTTAGTTAAGCTTGTCACAATTTTTGTTACACAAATTTTGTGGCCTCATTTGTGCGTTCATACGAACAGTACAACGGTAGTACGGAGGAAAGGAGCCCGTAGGTGAGTATAGTTTTTAATAAAAAAAAGATATTTCATATACAATTCAATTGATACTAATTACTTTCGTTCCTCTTTTCTATGTATTCACACCTGAATGTTACGCTATGGCAATCGTGAAAATGACTGAAACTACATACAAATCTGGGTCCAAATTGGACCACACATTGGAGGTATAGTATAGTACACTATGTAGTATGGCAAACTCGTTAGTATAACGTGCGGCAATCGCCGCAAACAGTGTACGCACGTACGACAAATATGCGTGCTCGTTTGCACACCATAGCTACCACTATAAGCACAAGTTCGTTTACGCGCCCATGTGTAATGTGTCACAATGTGTATCGCACATCACACTATACCCTCTGATCAAAAAGTTCTCGGAAATTGTAAAAAAAAACACACTCGAATACATTTTTAATGCAAATCTTTATTGTCACCTTCAAAATTACTACCTTTAGAATTAACACATGCTTCCCAACGTTTGATCCATTCATCCATGCACTTGGCATAGGCCGGCGCTATAATTATATATATATTCTTTATTGACGGTTTGACCTTCTGGCAAGAATTCGTAATGGAAAACACCGCGATAATCAAAGAATACCGTCAGCAACACTTTCACTTTCGACCGACTTTGACGTGGTTTTTGGGTTTCGGCTCGTTTTTTTTCGCGCCATTCGGATGATAATGTTTTCTTGATGAAAATATCCCCAAAGGCTTTCTGTATCACTCTTTGTTCAGTTTTTTATCCATTGTAAAAAATCGAAAAACGCACTCGGATTGACCAAAACAAACCGCTGTCAAACACATACTAGCTAACATATTGCGCACAATTTTTGCACATATATCGAGGTCGATATTACCAACCAAACAAAAAAAAAAATTTGATCATACGCGAACCGCGCTCGATTTAATTCGCGATTTCCGAGAACTTTTTGATCAGAGGGTATATTGGCGAGTGAACATAGAAACGAACTCATGCTTATGATTTTGAGTTATCGAGCGGTGCGAGCTGACTTTTTTTAACAGTCATATAAATTCGAAATTGTTTTGCCTTCATTTGAATAGGTTTGATTTCGTTTTAATTGGAATTCTTGGCTAACAAAATTGAATCTTGACTGCCGGTTTCCTTCACGGAAACAACTAAAACATCAAATAAAAATAACTTTTTTCTCACCGACACATTAAATGCACATATTGGACACCACTACAATGACAGATTCCTTTGTTCATCTTCGTGTTCATCTGCGTTTGATCAAAATGTATCTGTGTATGCCCACCATAGCTACTATAAGCATGAGTTCGTTTCTATGTTCTCCC
>NW_022199400.1:0-3765 GCF_009176525.2 Contarinia nasturtii | reverse complement strand
AGGGGAATTCGCATTTTGTCTCTTCATAGGCTTAGCCGGTTGATTTTTCCTTTATAATAATAATATATTTTTTAAATTTGATTTTATTTGAATTTTTGAACAAAACTATATTTTCTTTTTATGATGAAAATGATGAAATATTATTTTTCTCCGACGTCTCCAACCAAATTTACGTAATGTATTTTACGTATTCATGTTTTTGACAAGTCATTTGTCAATTTAGATTAATGACATTTCGTCATTTTTCGCATTTTGAAGTCGCTGTAAATAGCGTTATAAAAATGGTGAGAAATAAATATTAGACTGATATATTTTTTATCAGTAATTTATTCTTTAAGTTTATTTTATCTCTTTATTTTGTTTTTTACCAAAAGCTGTGTATTGTTTTATGTTTGTTTTTAAATATTTTATGTAACCTAACAAATTGGACGTTCCAAATTGACAAATGACTTGCCAAAAACATGAATACGTAAAATACATTACGTCAAAAATGTCACAATCTCTCCCATCTCTCCAAGCCAACAGATGGCATTAATGTAAACCATTCGCAATGTGTCTCTTCTTAGAGCCATCCACTTGTATTTATCTTAATTATTAATGTTCACTTATAAAAATGATTATAAACTCAATTTTTACTTCAATGATTTTTAATGTTTATAAACACTATTTTGTTTTAATAATTATTAATGTTCACTTGTTCTTTATAAAAATCACGGTTCTTTTTGTCGGACTCGTCATATAGTAAGTTGAATACATACCTTTACTTAATATGGATTATAACTATTACTGTAAGAAGGTGAGCATAGAATAAAAACACAAGTATATTGTTTAGTGGGTGACAATAGAGTGAGTCCTTTAATTAGAACGTTTGTTAATCAACCGCCTAAGCGGCGTGCGTTACCTGTGTTGCGGAAAGCGGTACGCGCATACATACTTAGGTCTACCACACCACTAGTCCAGAAGTCATACACCCGTTAATTTTTCTTATTTTTCTCGGATTAAAAAATTAAATTTATTTAGATTTGTTTGAAGGGGGTTTGACATCGCTTTTTAAATTATTGTTTGTTTTTAGTGTTTCGCATTTTTATCACAGTCTTTCACCACTACATACAAATAATGATGGACAACCAAACGGGGAGTAAATTAAGTTAAAGAAAGGTGGCTTACTATTATAACAATGGCGTGCTCACTACTACCCACCACAAAACGGACCCATTTATCACCACTTTTACTTCATTTACTCACTGTTTGCCGTACCATATTGGGCGGATGTTACACGATTGTGGCTCTTCTCTTCGTTTTTCCTGTCTCGTATACGTGTTCCCGTCTATATGAGCTAATCATAGCTATTTCCGTCCATTTGGTCTGATTTGGGCATTTCACCCGTTCGTCCGACTCTCTGTTACCGTTTCGAGTTTTCGTCATTTTCCTGTCTCATTCATATATGATATATTGATTCATCGTTTCACCGTTTCTATCATACTTATGCATTTTAGCCGTTTGCCCCCCGTTTTGTTGTTCGATCAAAAAAGTTCAAGCGGGCGGGTGTCGTCGCCTGTGTATTATTAATAAGAAGCGGGCGGTAGACGAGTACGTTTTCATTTTCAGGCGGGCGGTTGGCGGTTGCGTTGAAATTTACGGACGGGCGGAAGCTGATGACCGCCTGCCCCGCCCGCCTGGGGACTTATGTCATTGAGCCAATTCAATCGGTCTTGGTTGCATTTCGACTTGAGGATAAACGGTGTTCCGACGATGAACAACTCGTCGTGCTCGTCTTTGTTGTTTTTGTGCAATGTATTTTTTTTGTTCAATGTTGAGCATTTTCATTGCGACCGTCCTAGCGCAGTGTAGTATTTTAGTACTGGTGGCGCCATCACATTTACATTACTTTTGGCAACACTGTTATTAGTGTTTTGACATTTCATGAAATGTGACATTAATGTTTGTTGATATGAAATAGAACCGTGTTTGAGTTTTTGAAATTCTAATTTATTATTGTGAGTTTATATATGTATTTTATTATTATGATAAAATAACAGTGAAAAAAATGTGTGAAAACATATGTAAGTATTGAAAATTTCAAAAAAACAAGTGTAAATTTCTTGAATTGAATTGGTCAAATTTCTTATTATTTACAAGGTGCGTTGTTCTTTAAGGAGTCAGTCAAAAATATATTTCTTTTTTATTATTTCATTAAGCGTCATTAAGTTCAATATTTTTAAAATATATTATTGAGTTTTCCTCAGAATTATTGAAAGTTAGTTATCCGTTCTGTCGATTACGGTCGAGTAAATACACTTGTGCCACCGCTAGCACATTTTTGTTCCAGCCGTAACACATTTACACACTCACATTGCACCGCTCAGAGATACTCATAACAAACACATGTAGTAAAAAGAAATATATTTTTGACTGACTCCTTAAAGAAAAACGCACCTTGTAAATAATAAGAAATTTTACCAATTCAATTCAAGAAATTTAAACTAATTTTTTTGAAATTTTCAATACTTACATATGTTTTCACACATTTTTTTCACTGTTATTTTATCATAATAATAAAATATATATCAAACTCACAATAATAAATTAGAATTTCATCACTTTATTTCAAAAACTCAAACACGGTTCAAATGAACGAACATTAATGTCACATTTCATGAAATGTCAAAACACTACGAACAGTGTTGCCAAAAGTACTGTAAATGTGATGGGCACGTAGTTCCATTACGCGCCCTCCACTGCACCGCTACGATTGCGACAGACATGGAACGCGTCACTAAGAATATTTTATTGATTATTTTTTTATATTTATTATTGTAGCTATTTATTTATTTGTTTTTCTTACCTCGAACATTTTCCTCATTTAATACATCTTGAATCCGTTTTGCCCTGGTCAATAATAAAAATTCAATACAGCAAATCAATAAAAAAAAAAATCCTTGTTCTATTTGAATTGACCAACTGATTCGATTGTCGAACTTTACGAAACTAAAGTATATAAGCATTATACGAAAGCGGTGTGCTCTGGTGTGCTCTGCAGACTGTAGAAGCTATTACCGTTATTTTCTAAGAAAAAAATGAATGTGGCGGTTCAGTACAATAGATGATGAAATGGAAGCGAAATAGGCGACCAAAAAAGAGACAAAAATTACAGAATCCGAATTCATCCGAATTTTGACCGGATCAGCATATTTCATAATTGAGAGGTTGACCATGAGAGTAAAAACAGCACGTCGCATCTCATCTCTTGCTCTCATTTACGGGAATTTCTGTAAGCAAGAGAAGGGAGTGGGATGCGACGTGCTGTTTTTGCTCTCAGCCCCTCAATTTACAATTGCAGAAACTTGCACAAACTTGTTTTCAACCAACAAAGATCGAACAGTATGCAATTTTATGCAGCCGAATTCAGCCGAATTTTACGTGTCAATTATTTATGATTTCCAAATATTCAATTTTATTTATTTTCATTTCAACGCTTTGGAAATTTCAAGTGCTATCTTCTCGCATTTTCCATTACAATAAATTAATCAGTTTTTCACGTGGCATCATCAATCAGTATTTCATCAAAATGAATGGTGTGTGTTAGATTTGTTAATTAAAATTATAATTCGTTGGATTTGTGATTTAAAATAAAATTGTGGTTTATTTGCCCGCACACATAAAAGCTAGGGGGCTCTATCAGATTGCTTTTTTCGAGTTATCTGTTAATTCCTAATTTTAATGAATTTGGTTAGTACATTATAAAAAAATATCTCGTTTTTAATG
>NW_022199399.1:0-2197 GCF_009176525.2 Contarinia nasturtii | reverse complement strand
AATCTATTTGATTATATTT
Source organism: Contarinia nasturtii (assembly GCF_009176525.2). NCBI lineage: Eukaryota > Metazoa > Arthropoda > Insecta > Diptera > Cecidomyiidae > Contarinia > Contarinia nasturtii. Next base: position 2,178 of record NW_022199399.1, on the reverse strand, counting down.
TTATTTTAAAGCCACATTCGTGTCTGGTTTAATTCGACCAATCGTGAAACATACAGTATTGCAAAATGTTGCATAAATGTGTAAATTATGACAACTCTAACCTAATTCAGGAAGAGTCTATCTGGACATCAAAATTTGATTGAAGAAAATCGTAAATACTTATCTTCTATTATTTCAACAATAATAACCACACCGCTTCCGTTATTGACCTTATGATTGGGCACAGTCTTCTGCGCCGAAAGATTTCAATATTTCTTTGTAAATATATTTTTTTGTTGTAGATGTTTAATAAATTTATTTAAATTATATTCAGAAATACTGAAATGTTTCGGCGCAGACGACTGAATCGAAAACATTATGTTTCTGTCAACAAAATAGCGTACTTGTTGAGATTTACATTACCGCTTATTCCAAACTATTACGACCAAATATATAATTCTAGTTTGTTGTAACATTCCCCTTGGAGTTTTAATTCCACGTATCTACCTTCTAGTTACCGGTAAGATATTATTTCAATCCAAGCGTTTCATCTTGCTAAAATGCCTGTATCATCAGACCACTAAGTAAGTTTTCTTCTAAAACATCTCGGTATTTCGATGACGATGCATGAATGACTGGAGTCTGTATGTGCAGTATCAATGTAGAGTGTAGACGCTTTAGTGACACAATCACATGCTACAACCACTACATTATTACTCATATACGCATACACACAAACTGAGACGCTGACATGTTCGAATTTCAATTCGCAAGAAAATGCGCCATTACGAAGCTATGAATCGATTCAGTTCGACTACTGAAGCTCGTGAAATAGCGAAGACGTCAACATTGAAGATGGAAAAACGACAACGGCGAGGGTAAACTATTCGTTGTTGATTTCATGGATGCCAGTGGGGAAATTCTGGCTACTGCATTCAATAATGTTGTCAACAAATTCTAGAACATGTTTGACGTGTATAAGTAACAAAGAAAATAAACAAAAACAAATATTGCGCATTACAACATTACAGGTTTAAAATTACACGAAAAGCAACACCTCTGAAAATTTGTTCAACAACATCCACGATAAATTCTCTGTGAATAAGCCCATTCACAAAATTGATCAAGATCGTGACGAAAATATAAGGCAAAATACAAAATTGCTAGACAGGGGATCGATTTCAACCGAACAATTCTTGGATGCCATGACGGATGATCAAGTATGTTTATCTTTGTTTAAAAATGAATATATTTTATGCTTACTATGGTGACTAATTTTTGGATCATTCCATTCAATTTCAGATATATATATGTTGCATCGACAGCAGATTCAATGCCAGCATCATATAGTCTGCGGCTTAACGGTGTGTAATCCAACGAGAAACTTTATTGCGACCTATGTTGAAATGCGGAGCAATTTCTTCTAACGTGTGGCCCGTTCTTAATTTCATCAAGTCAATGTAAAATGTAAAGAGCTTCTCGTGCTCTAGATGCATTTTTGAAAACTGGGAACAAAGAAGACATTACCGTGTCAATTGCTGGTTGAAATTCGCCACAGTTAAGTCCAATGTATGTTTTCATTGTTTCCGTATTATGCGTATCCACTACGTAATGAAAATGAAGAATTTACAAATAAAACATGGAAACAATAAATTGTTTGTATAAGGAAAAAAACTAACACATAATTCCGATCGGAATTATTGTTTATCGGATTTATTGTGGCACATTGTATTCGATTATTCGAGACTACATGCAAACAATCGAATCCATTGTTTCACACACAAAACAATAATTCCGATCGGAATTATTTGGCTAGAATACCGCCACTGTAAAATCATATGGCCAACATATCTTCATTTTTTTTTAAACACAAAACGATATTAAACTAGATATTTAAATATATATATAAATGTCCGAGAATGAATGTGAGAATTCTCCTGAGAGTTTATTGAAATGTAACACCGCCATACAAAAATTGCTGACAGTCAGCATTTTTTGTACGGCGGTGTTACATTTCAATAAACTCTCAGGAGAAGTCTCACATTCATTCTCGGACAATCAAATAAAGTAAATGAAAAGCGTACCATCCATATTTTTTTTTACTTCAAAAAGATGTACTAAAGGAGAAGAGTTGGATTTGTTCATTTCAAGCGCCGTACTCATCAATCACATATATATTTGGTCACCCGAAACTGGTCA
>NW_022199398.1:0-3011 GCF_009176525.2 Contarinia nasturtii | reverse complement strand
TGATATTAAAATTATTTTGAGCGTTTTTAATTTAGTTCAATCTTATATTTTCATCAATTACAGATTTTGGCGTGAATGCGACATGAAATCAATTTACAAATGTGTTTTTAGTCCAGGAAGTGACATCGGCAACCAATCAGTATCAAAAATCAAATCATCTTATACAGAATTTAACGCTCTTCAAAATGATAATAGCCACTTTTTAATATTTTTCATGTGGAAACACCCTATTGCACATTCAGCTGTGGGCCAAGGCACAATATGCGGGCCACTGTTGTTTCTCGCTTTCTTTGACGACTCCGATTCATGTAACCCTGATATTCAATCTTTTAACTTCGCAGATGATAAAAAATTGGCTGTCGAAATCAAATCAATCGACGATTGCACCTCATTACAGAATGCGATTAACAACTTCGTTGAGTGGTGTGATAAGAATGGATTGGAGTTGAACGTATCCAAGTGCAAAGTTATGTCTTTTTATCATGGGAAATCTTTCATTCGGGCTAACTACTACATACATGGAGCCCAAATCGACAGAGTATCTGAAATTAGAGACTTGGGTGTAATGATGGACCACAAACTAAACTTCGTAAAACACATGGAATACGTGAAGAAAAAGGCTGATACTATGTGGGCCTTTGTCAAGCGAGAGTGTTACAAATCATTCAATGCTGATATTGCCAAAATATTATACGGATCTCTTGTGAGATCGCACTTGGAATTTGCCAGCATAATATGGTCACCATACCAACTCGAATATAAAAAAACTTATAGAAAGCACACAAAAAGACGCCGTAATTTACCTACGAGGGGATAATCTCAACCGCAAAGAAAATGACTATATAATACCATACTACTCCTTTAGATGTGCTGAATTACAAATTGACTCTCTAGTTAGGAGAAGAATTAACGCTATGGTTTTATTCATCAAAAAAATCATCTCAGAGAGATTTGAATCGTCATCATTAAGACAAAATCTTGATTTAAATACTGGTTCACGGACAGTCAGAAATCCCGAATTCATTAGAATCAGATACTCTCGAACGAATTATGGAATGAATCACCATCTAACATAGCATGTAGAGCTTTTAATTTTGCAGCTCTATTTATTGATCCTACGCTTCCATTATACGATTTCAAGAAACGCCTACTCAAATTACCTGACGAAATTTTTGTTGACTTGACAAAATTAAAATAAGATAACTCCATATTGTGATTTTTGTTTATAAACATCTTGTATATTTTCACTAACTTTATTACTCAAAAACTACTAACTTATTACTCTTTTCCACATTTAAATGACAATGCTTTATTGACTGATACTTTAAATAACTCAACTGCGATTACCTAAATTTCAATTTGATCTCAAGTTTTTCACTGAAAACGTTTTAGTTCTATTATTATTCCTCATTATTGTAAATCTCAACTGTACTACTATATCATTTGTGTAACACACCGTCGGCTTTTTTAAGTAGACTTTAAAATTAAAATAATAAATAAATAAATAAAATAGCTGATCCTGATGACTGGTCAGACGACAACCAGGGAGCCATTGGCGGGGAAATACAAAGCTTAGACATGAGATTAACAGAAATAACCGTTGAGAAACTAATCAACGCTAAGTGTATGTGTGATATTCCAACTGAAATGAATGAAGAAACACAACCTTTTTTTATTCGTCAATGCATTGAACCAGTGGCAACAGTACCACCAGCGCCGCATATTAGTGATAACATAGAGAAATCTCGCGAATCATTGCCGAAAGCAAAATATTATCGGGATATCCTAAATCTAATTGAAAGGCACCGAGTAGTCGTCATATCGGGTGAGACGGGTGAGTTTTTTTTTAAATGTATAATAGCAGAAATATGAAAAAATTGAAAAACAAACACGGCGAGGGTAATAACCTTGGCTAAGGGATCCTCTGATCACGAATCAGGCGTTTTTTTGCGGAAAAAATATAAACTGAGATGTCACGGCTCAACGGCGAAGTATCAAAAATGGGATTTTTTTTGATTTTTTTGAATTTTTTTGTAAGGCATAAAAATACACTATACTTTCAGTATTGCTTATTTTTATGCTTAAATCATCAGAACAGAACCCAAATAACACATTGCAAAAGAAAACAATCCATGCAAACTTAAAAATTGGTACCTTCACCATGAAGTGACAATTCATCGAATTCATACGAAAAATCTCGAAAATTCCAATTTTCAAATGATTCATTTCTGAACGTAAATTGAAGGTTCCGTGATCCAGAATGATCAATAATTGTCTGAAAATGATGTGAATAATCCGATATGCCTGTATAACTCTTACAATTCGGTAGCACAATAATTTTGAAGACATTTAGTGGAGTTAAACAAGTCTTTATAATGAATTTTCCAATTTTTTTGTGGAAAATTCAATTTTGTTGTATTTTAACCACAATTTTCAATTCTTTTCAATCAAAACGTCTTTATATGTACTGTTTATAAGGAATATACACTTTCAAGATGATAATGGGATTTGAGTGACACAATCATAACCAGTAAAAATAGTATACTATACTGCACTATGACTAAAGATCAAATGTTATTGATGCTGCAATGTCAAAAATTGAGCAAAATACATGAAAAGTTCAGATGCGTAAGAGTTTTGGCCTTTTTATTCAAGAAAATATTATAATTTCTGTCATTTTTTTGTATTTTTTCTTTTATGTCTCCATTTGGTACCAAAAATAAATTTATGACATGGGATACTTTGCAAACATTAATTTTATACAATTATTGATCATTCCGGATCAGGGAATCTTTAATATTCATAAATTTGTGTTCAGAAGTGAATAGTTTTTAGCAGTGAAGTAAACCGGTGTGACATTTCTCATACAAACCGATTTCGGAGCGGTATCTCGGAATTGGTTTCGTTTTGTGTGAACGAAACGGAGCAAGCGGAACGTTCCGAGAATGGTTTGTATGGCGACGTATGTGTACGTGAATAGCAACGCACACTTACACACACACAGCCATTGT
>NW_022199397.1:0-3255 GCF_009176525.2 Contarinia nasturtii | reverse complement strand
GAATATGCATTTGTCCTGGTTATGTCAAGTCTAGGTCCCACAGCGACTGTATGAAATAATGGCCATTTTTGCATAGTTTGCCATTTATACTAACATTTTTGTAGATTTCTTTTAATTTCATTTGTGACTAACCGCATGCTCCTCTGCCGATGATAGTCCACCTTCTGGCCTGGTGGGAGGGGACATAAAATTCGGTATTTTATCGATCTTATGCGAGGAGACTATCAAACAGCTAGTTATTTGTTGTTAAAATTTCATATTTCATACATATAGACATTTTTGTGAAAATTCGAATTTTGGTACATTTGGCCGATTTTTGGTGGAATAGCCATCCAAAACGGTCGATATTTTGTTTAGCTTGTCACAGAGCATAGTTACAGATTCATTGGAGTACATTTTGGCCCATAAAATACTTCAAATGTTAAAAGTAACATTTTTTGTCATTTTTCGCCATTTTTGGCCATATTCGCACTATCAAAGGCCATATCGTGAAGACAAGAATTTTTAGGGATATAAGCTATGCGGCATTTTATAGATTATACTTGGGCCTAAAAATCGGTGAAATTTTCAAGTGACCATGAGAGGCTAGTTTTCGAGCTAATGACCATTATGTGTCCGGCCAAACGGTAACTTTTTGGTTTTTGGCCAATTTGGTCACTCCAAATTGAAATTTTTGGACCGCAAATGGCTTTATTCGATAGCTCACTTCAAGACCTTTCCAATGATATGCATATGTCCGGGGGGGTGTCAAGTCATGGCGCTTCGGTGACCATAAGGAAAAAAGTCGAAAAGTGACTTTTAGAGGCTGGCCAGGGCCAACATGGCGGCCATATCGAAAAGTGCCGGAACAAAAAAGTTTCAAAAAGATCAGAATCGAGTACGCAAAATCGCGGACAGACAGACATTTTGATTTTTCATAGAAATTTATATGAAATTTTCAAAATGCGGAATTTTTCGAACGGATTGATTGATTTCGACGTTTGAGGTATAAATAAGAAGAATGAGAATAAGAATATCGATGTTTCAGGGGTCAATGACCTCATTTAGTGCCATATTTGGTCATAAAACTGAATTTTGACCCTTTTCTTGAAAGGACCTTATTTTGAAGACAGGCGGACCGATTTTCTAATTTTGACATTTTTTCTTGATCTATAGCCCAAAGCCTTTCAAACCATACATCAACCGGGGCCAACGGCCTTCTAGGTCTGGATTTCGTATATTACGTGTATATATAGCGAGTTCGACTTTTCAACACACTATTGTGGTTTCGTCACTCGCGCGAACTGCCGTCCGCTGTGATAACATGTGCAAAGTTTCAGCTCATTAAGATATCATACAGGCATGGCTTCCATACAAAAATCCAAATTTTTTGAAATTTTTGTATGAAAAGTGTGTCGAATTATATTTGTATCTCAAAACTATTCTTGGATTCTTGGATTTGGAAGGGGAGCATACTACAGTATGTTTCATTATAGAGAGAGGTTGATTTTTTATAATAAAACTCAAGAGTTTTACAAAATTATTTTATATACATTCTATTTAGTATCTAAGCTACGGCGCCACAAATTAATATTTAATCCATTCTCCTGCCTTCTCGATCACACAGGCACATCTATTCGGCATACTTTTGCTCAAATTTTCAGCATATTCGCTTTGAAAACCTTTCCACTGGCGCTGAATGAATGAACTGAGCTGCTTCAAATTGCGGTATGTTTTACCACGATGCCATGCCTTAATAATAGCCCAAAAATTTTCGTTCGGATTGCAATCGGGTGACTGTGGCGGCCAGTCCATTTGTTTAATGTCATTTTCCTCTTTCCAAGCATTGCATAGACGACTTTTGTGTTTTGGATCGTTGTCTTCTAATAGAAGCCAATTCGAATTGTGGTTGCCATAGAACTTCTTAGCGATGGGTAACTGTGTCGATGAATAATGTTGGTTCATCCTCACGGCGCTTGGAATCCCCGTGAATATGGTCAACTTTCCAAAACCAGCTTCACAAAAGCAACCATAAGCATGCACCTTTTTCGGATACTTTACCGTGCGAACGACCATTCTCTTTTGGGCTCTAGACTAGGCATGGGTAGTGCTATTCACCAGCCAAAAGAATGACTCGTCAGTGTATATAACTTCGCTCCAATCTCTTGTTGAATTTTGCTTTGCCCCGTCAGTGCCTTTTTCTTCTGGTTTTCTGTCAAAAGCGGTTTCTTCAATTTACTGCGATAACGAACACCGGCAACATCTAATCTTCTCCTGATAGTAGAGCGCGAGACCTCTATTTTAAGACGGCGTAGCCGTTCAACACCTTGGCTCAACAACATACCTAAATTTTTATCGAACAACTTGACTCTCCGTTTATCTTCCTGTTGCGAGGAGGCTCAGTTTGGCTTCAGATTGGGCTGGTCGTTCACTTTTTTTTCATGCTTATACTGCTGGATTCACTTTATTACGAACCCTTTTGACTTTTTAATGTATTTAGCAGTCGATGTGATCGACATTCTTTGTCCTTTTGGATGCAAATGCAGAAAAACGGCTTCAAACCGTGAATGAAAATGTTCGGAAATAATGTTTTCGTTGCACAACAAACACTGTACTGATTTGAGAGCTGTCATTGTTAATTGGCGTAGTAGCTTAGAGTCTCATATGGCAACACCAAAAACATTTTTAGGATATTTGAAATTTGTGGTAGTTAAATCAACCTCTCTCTATAATGAAACATACTGTAGGTCTACTTTCCAGTATCCATAGTTTGTTGCTCAGGTATATTAACCTATTGCAAGACGCCCGTTAAGCTATGATGCCACTCGACTACAGGGGGCTTTGGTGTGGTTTCTTTGTTTAATGTTCAATTGAGCAAAGACCTTCTACCACCAATATAGTGAATTCTTGAAACTCAAACGAGCAAAGACTTTCTATCGACAAAGACATCCACTACCGATGAGCACTGCAGTTGTCGTGAACACTCATAACTCTACCATACTCCAGATGGCGCTGGGTTCTTCTATTCAATTTTGGAATGCTACCACTACACTATTACTATCGCAAAACTAACGTCATATTCGGTTTTCTCGTACCCAAAAACCCCTCAATACATATTTTTGAGTGTTGAAGAATACATTAAATACGACTTTTGGAAGAAAAATTGAATTTTTCCCATGGATGGCCATGGGCATCACACCAGACATCATACATGGGCACTGGGGGGTGTAAGCCCGGATAACCCCCCCTTAAATCGTCCGAGCTACCCTCGAGACC
>NW_022199396.1:0-5234 GCF_009176525.2 Contarinia nasturtii | reverse complement strand
AAAAAAACAGTGTTTTTCTTGAACTTTGTCTACTATATCTACCAGTACTACTCCCTTTGCATATCAAGAAAGACACATATTATAAAGTTTTAAGAAAATTAAAAACAGACATCTTAAATCCTGTCTGAATCTAAAAAATAGTATTTTGCTCACACTACTTACCACCCGATTGTCTACTAGATCGACCTGAATGTATCAAGAAATAAAGATATAAAAAACGGGAATATTGAATGTCTGAATCTAAAATACCGTTTAAAAAAACTACTTACCACGATGAAAACTGCCTGTTGTTTGCGGTTCATTCCTGTCTTCGTCTGCATTACTACGGTTGCGTCCAAGTCTAAGTAGGCGAGATCCAGTTCCCTCGGCAACATTTACCAACACCAGGACCTGTAAACAATAAAAATATTTAAAATATTGGAAATATTTTTCCAATTACACACTATTAAGAGTGTGATAATTACCAACGACAAAACAACCCCCAAAAATACAGTTGAAAGTTTCATGTTTAGCAACGAAGAATCTTTGTAAGATTTGAGGAGTCGATTTTACACTTTTTTGGTCAAAAATTTGTGAAAAAACGTGAATGAGAAAAATATCGATTCTAAGGTAATTTTTCATGCTGATTCCGAATTTTTGGGTTTCAGGTCAAAAAAATCACATCTTGGGGGTTTTTGACCCCCCGACCCCCTTAAAGGGTGGGGGGACTTGGAGGGCAGGGGTCCTAAAAAATGTCTCTCGTCATTTTGAACAACTTTGTAGTACATTATTTTTTGATGAGATGAAGTTTTGTAAAATTGGGGGCACCCCCAACCCCCCTGGGGAAAAATTCAAAATTCTGCTCCGATAGAAATTTTCTATTTTTTACCCCCAACATACCCCCCAAAGCGTTTTTTTAAATTTTTAAATTTAGGGGGTGCGCCTAGTTCGTGAGACACCCTGTATATTCACGTCCCGTTGCAGTTTTCGGTTGCCAAGTATTGTATGTTTAATTTGCAAAACCTTATTTTTGGAAAGTAGTATGGAACAGCTTTCCATTACTTCAATCATTTCCAATGCAACACATACTAAACATTAGTCCTGAGTCCTGATGGAGACAAAGTTGGTATAAATAAAAATAAGATTGAAACTCTTTATTTACAACATCAAACTCAAACTTGCTCAAACTCACCAAATCAGTTATTTTCAATAGAAAAATCCACTATGGTTCAAAAGTTACTGAAACTAAAGTGTAACGATCAATTATTCGCCAATAACTAGAATTATTATGAGAATTTGCAATTACATTATTCATGAATTTCTAACAAAACTCAAGTCTGAAAAATAGAGAACCAGATGTCAAACGTACAAGCCTACTGCAAACAATGTTATTGTTATTATACATGAGTAACAGTGTTTTTGTCGCTACGAAATTTTAAGATGTGTCAACACCACGTACTTCTGTAAATTTTCACAAACCAATAAAAATATTCATGATCATACTCAGTGAGAAACAAAGTAAAATATCAGGGTATTTTTATTTTAGCTTGATCAACAGTTGGAAACTATTTACAAGCGATTCATATTTTTTTGCTTTTGTTCAGAACAGTTTTCATTTATTTATTTCTGATCACAGACTGAATTTATCACAAAATTTGTAAAATATCGTTCACAATGAAACACCATTCGATCGTATACCCAGCTACAAGCCTTTTCGACTTCAGAGTGGCAGATATCGATTGTGTTTCTAAAAAATTGTCTTGATGCCGATTCTAAAAATGTTTGTCTTGCCAAGATAAAGTTTCTACAAGCTACGTAAAACGTCTGATTGTGAGGATAGTACGATGAAAATGCACTAACCCTAATCAGTTCTGTACTTCTCAAATTTTTTTGGTTTTCGTCATATTGCAGTCTTGTTTATACAATTTTATTTACTACTGCAAAATCAAAAAATGCTTAATGTGATATTCATCTGAAACGAAATTTTCACGATGATTGACCCTAAATAACCCAAGGGGCTTATGACTGACTCGAATCAGCGTTGACTCGTGAAAGTCTCATACAAACTGCTCACGAGTCACATCATACATACCATACACAAAATGTATGGCTGTAGCGCGAGTCACGAGTCAATCATTAATGTCAATTTCAAATAACATCAACATTTAATTGAAGACATATAATGTTTCTAGCATCCAAAGGAATCATATTAATTCTCTCAAAAATTTCCACTGTGTCAAAGCAATTATTGTTCAAATTTCTTTCTGTTTGATAATTAAAAAAACACAATAAGATAAAAACACTTCTATCACAAATCAAATGAAACAGTAATGAGGAACGCATTATAAATATCACGTCTTACCTCAACAAAGGACTCTGTATTCTAAATCGAATGATGAAATTTATTTCCAATGTGACATCAAATATTTTCCGATCGAAATGTTGTTGGAATATCCACAGTAAATTTTATCAACACTCTGTTATTTCGAAATTAAAACAAAAATGAACACAAAACCAACTGTGAATATATCCATTCCACAGCAAACAGCGAACACACAAAATTGTTGAAATTGAAATGACAATAAAACCAATTGATCACCCAAACCACGCTTCAAACACTCTCATATAATTCTCAAGAAATCCTATTGAAAACAAAACAAAGTTTTATTGTAAACAAAATCGGTTGGTGCGATTGTAGTTTCAAAGTGATGGAAGTTGTTTATACTAAAAATACTGTCACACGATGCGAGCACATTTTAAATACATACGAGGGTTGCTCCATAATTTTTTTTAAAAACATATATAACACAGTTGTTTTTTGTCGAAAATGGTTTTATTGTTTTTCAAAATATTCCCCGAGATGATCGATACACTTTTGCATTCGATGAAACCATTTGTCATAGCATTCGTGCCACTCCGAAACTGATATCTCCAAAACGTGTGTTTTGAACGCTTCAACTGCTTCTTCTGGTGTCGAAAATCGTTGACCACGTAGTTTTTTCTTCACGCTTGGGAACAAAAAAAAGTCATTGGGTGCCAGGTCAGGACTGTACGGTGGATGACCCATCAGTTCGATGTTTTGACCGGTCAAAAATCGAGTAGTTTGAAAAGATGTGTGAGAGCTCGCATTATCGTGATGAAGAATTATTTTGCGACGGTGGTTGTTTTTTCTTATTTCACCAAACACTTCGGGCAAACAAATGGTGGTATACCAATCAGAATTGACGGTCTTACGATCCTCTAGTGGAACGGTTGCCACATGACCACTTCTCCCGAAAAAACAGGCGACCATTCGCTTCGAAGTGCTTCTTGCTCGAACAACTTTCGTTGGGTTATCTTCATTTTGGAAGACCCATACAGTCGACTGCTGTTTCGTTTCGGGCTCATAGGCATATATCCACGATTCGTCACCAGTGACGATTTTATTAACGTCTTTTGAAGCACCACGATTGAATTTCTTGAGCATTTCTTTACACCAACTCACACGAGCCATTTTTTGTTCGTCGGTCAATTTATGTGGGATCCAACGAGAGCAAATCTTTTTTACGGCTAAATGTTCATGCAAAATTGTATGTATGCTGTGGGATGAAATGCCCAAAGATGCCTCAATCTCACGGTAGGTCACATGACGATCTTCCATAATCAGTTTTCTGACAGCATCGATGTTTTGTGGCACAACAGCCGATTTTGGACGACCTGTATGAAACTCGTCTTTGAGCGAACTACGACCGCAACGGAATTCTCGGTACCAGTTATAAATTGTCTGAAGGGTTGGTGCTTCATTGCCAAAGGCCAAATGAAGTCGATCGAAACACTGTTGTTGAGATAATTTACTTCGAAAATCGTAGTAAATCATTTTACGAAAATCTTCACGTGTAAAATTCATTTTTTTGTTGAGTCGCAGTTTACCAGTCACTGTAAACAATACAAATAGCGTTCGTACGACAAAAGGTTCAGGGCACGAATACATACCAAAACATCAAACTTTACGAATATGACAATGGTTTACATCGGGCAACACTATAAGTACCATTTTAAAAAAAATTATGGAGCAACCTACGTATAAATGAATATCGTTGGATTTGGTTGACACATATACACCGCGCCAAACGAAAAATGTCAGTTGCATCTCGAACACTGAAAATAATAAATTCACAAATAAAGAAAATTAAATGCAATAAATGACGTGTAAAAGAGTTCTTCTGCAGAATTTTAAATTAAATTAGGCAAATCTCTTTCCGAATAAATTGTTTATTTTTTTATTTGAGCGTAAGATTTAGATTTTCAATTTAAAACTTAATGTATTGTGTTGTGTTCACATTCTGGTGGTCATTTTCGTGTCAAATGGAACGGAGATTATGTGCATAGTTTCCACGAATTCCGAATGGAATGGATCCACTTGTTTCTTTCACTTCCAATAATATTTCATTTGACAACATAATGTGAACACAACCATTAGGTTTTAAATTGAAAATCTAAATCTTACGCTCAAATAAAAAAATAAACAATTTATTCGGAAAGAGATTTGCCTAATTTAATTTAAAATTCTGCAGAAGAACTCTTTTACACGTCATTTATTGCATTTAATTTTCTTCATTTGTGGAATTAGTATTTTCAGTGTTCGATATGCAACTAACATCTTTCTGACAATTTTCGATTGGCGAGGTGTATATGTGTCAAACCAAATCCAACGATATTCATTTATATGTATTAAAAATGTTCTCGCATCGTGTGACAGTATTGTTAGTATAAACAACTTCCATCACTTTGAAACTACAATCGCACCAACCGATTTTGTTAACAATAAAATTTTGTTTTGTTTTTAAGAGGATTTCTTGAGAATTAGATGTGAGTGTCTGTAGCGTGGTTTGGGTGATCAATTGATTTTATTGTCATTTCAATTTCAACGATTTTGTGTGTTCGGAACGCTGTTCGCTGAGGAATAGATATATTCACAGTTGGTTTTGTGTTCATTTTTGTTTTAATTTCGAAATAACAGAGTGTTGTTAAAATTTACTGTGAATATTCCAACAAAATTTCGATCGGGAAAATATTTGATGTCACATTGGAAATTTTTATCATTCGATTTAGAATACAGAGTCCTTTGTTGAGGTAAGACGTGATATTTATGATGCGTTATTCATTACTGTTTCATTTGATTTGTGATAGAAGTGTTTTTATCTTATTGTGTTTGTGATCTATGCTATATTTGGTGCATTTTTTTTCTAAATTTGTGTCTATTTTTTATTTTCGTT
>NW_022199395.1:0-4707 GCF_009176525.2 Contarinia nasturtii | reverse complement strand
ATCCGATGAGCTTTGCTGACTTTGTTTTTCAACTCGATTAGTGGCTTGTTAAACCATAACGGCTGCTTCCTTATGTCTTTTGTTTTTAACTGGACATGAGTTTTTATGTATCTTTTTTTTAAAAAAATGCGCTACCAGGCCTCAGAGACCCGACCCGCCCGGAGGGTCAAACAGCCGAATTGGGAAAAGTCCCCATACACTTTTTACTCCTCATGAGCTGAGGAATCTGTGGTAGATGATGTATTCAATACATATACTGCGCAGAATTCTTTTTCATTTTAAAAAATATTTTCGTTTACTTTAATGTTTTCAATCAATTTATTATATAAGAATTCAATAACATTTATACGAGTATGCGATTTGAAATTCAATAATATTCATATGCGACTTCCCAGGAGGTAAGCAAATTTTTTGTGAAAATATTGACTACTAAAATTTAATGCTTCAACCCATTTTGGTGGTCATTTTCGTAGAACGGATAACTTCATAATGTGAACACAACCCAATACTTTAAGATGCTATAACAATTCATTTGTACATTCACGCTTAACTAAAAAAAAAAAAAAAAACAATAAAAAAATTCATTTAGAAAAAGATTCGTGTAATTTGATTTAAAATTCTCCAGAAGAACATTTTTATACGTCTTATACTGCATTTATTTTTCTTTGCAGAATTACAATTTTGAATTTTTTAGTAAGCATCTGACCGTTCCGATATTCGTTACATGTATCATGTATTAAAAATGAACTCTGTATTCAGTGCAACAAATAAATAAAAAAAAGAGAAACATTCCACAGCAATGAAATCACTACTGAAGAAGCTAGATGGTGACGACAGTGGTGATGGTATTTTTAAATTTATATGAACGACGCCATGGGGTCAATCACGAAATTCTAGTGCATCTAGTTTTTGATAAGATTTCACTAGAAAACTAGAAAATTCTAGTGCGTGAAGTTGGCTCTCAGTAGTTTTTCATATAAATTATATGGCCGTTGTTGTAAAGTTGGTTTCGTTTGTGACGTCATTCTTTGCACTAGATTTACTAGTTTTTCTAGTATTCACTAGCGTGATTCGCCCCATGAACGACGCCATGTTACTTTACTTGTCCATTATAACGTTCATGTAACAGAAGAAACACACAGCCCATGTCCACGCCATAAATGATTTGAAGAAAACTTGCAACCGTCAATGTGAACTAGATCGAATTTGCAAAACATATGATGAAAATGACTTACCAAAAAGTGTGTTTCAAAATACTATCACTGATGTCGACACCATTCTGAGTCAAAATTTTGACATTAGTTATTGTGTTATTGTTGTTGTCGTTTCATTGCTGTGAAAACCTCAACACATATTCAGTCGACTTTAAACGCTGAAGACACTTATTAACCTTCTGTCCGTCCATGCTTCATACAACATATTTCCGTCTTTGGGACGTACAGCGCCCAATGTGCATTTTGTATGGAAATATGCGCGAAGAGGTAGTATTTTGTAGTTCGAATCCGATTTAAGGTGTTTAGAGCTCGAATACTCCCAAAGTGTGTGTGATCCTATGGTACTTTTTTACGCTCTATCGATTGGCATCATTAGTTTTTCCCACTGACCTCTCCTTACCCCTCATAAGGGGTATTTTGTTTTTTTTTATTGTTGTGATTTGACAAACCGATTCGAAATAAAATAAGACTATTCATGAAACGGTTGGAATATGAGAACATTGTAAGGCTTCTGATAGGGATTCTGAAAGTGACATTTGATGTGGAAGAGTTTTAGTCTTTCTTTCCACATTGAACGCTTGAAGAATACACATCGAAGCCAAGTAAATTTTACTGTAAGTATTGTATAAAGAGAACAAGACCGAAGAGTGATTATGTTAATTTCTTTGAAATGTTAGTGGTTTTTTTTGATTAGGTTTTTCGATTAAGCCATAAAGACGATACATAATTAATTCGACACAATATCATCTAGTGTGAATTATTATTACCAATAACATCGGTATCGAAATACTAAAAGACGTCAAAATAAAACAACTTTCATCAAATTCCAAGCTATCGAGTCCTGAGCGATTGAGGGCTGAGAATCAGAAGTACACAAATAATTGGGAATTGAATATCGACACCGGAGAGCTGAAAATGATCGTAAATCGAGTCGACGGCCCGGAATAAGTAGCGTAATTCATAACCAAATTGTATTAGTGTAATAAGATAGTTGGCCAACGTTCAATGGAAAAAAGCATAATTAAAAGGATTTCATACTAAAAAAGATTATTGTGTTCTTATGTAGAAACTTAAATCAAGAGTAGTGAATACTAGAGTAAATACTTTACCTTTTAATAACGAAATATAAGAAATTAAATTAAATTGATTTTTCAAAGAAGATAAATCGTAACATTATCCCAACATTTTACCAACTCTGATTTGAGGGCCTTGGGGGCAGGAACAGTCCCACTAATTCTCCCTATACTCAATGATTTTGAGATGCTCTAAATAGTAGTTAGTTTTTGGATCATAAGTTTTGGCTCCTAAACCCCTTTCCCCCTATTGGAGAGTTTTTCGACAAAAAAACTACCGATCGATTTTTCTCGCTTTTCCGATGGGAAAATCGAAAAAATAAAAAAATTGGCAGGCAAAAAAAATATGTTACCCCCATATATGCTCAACACCCAGAACACTTTAGGCCAGGTTGGATCCACCTACTCCATAAGATTCACTTCCAGTCCTTGTCATTTTCGAGAGTGACAATACATTTTGACACCGAGTGTGAACATCGAATAGAATCCAGACTGCGTTGAACTTAAATTACGTAATTACGGTACCACATTCCAGGAAAATCAGCAGCGGTTAAATACAAACTGGGTAGTAAATTTAACAATCACATTAACCCTAAGTGCCTAGCAAAATTTCAAACTATTGGGTGTGCCAATTAATTTTAAAGGATTGATAAGAGAAGGCGTAACTTAAAATAGTGTGTAGCTTGACAGGTGAATCCAATTACATTTTGTACATGTGACATTTGTCAATCTAATTTAGAGCAGAAAGATTTATTTTTGACACAGTGTCATTATTTTCTGATCGATTCAAAATGACTCATTTTTTAAATGAGTGATGAAAAAGTCTTTTTCTGACTGACCCTAATTTGGTTCAATTTTTTCTCTTTAAATAAAATGAAAATACATCTAAAGGTTTTAAAATGTTGCAGGAGACGAGACCTCTCAATCGCCACAGAGAATGTTGAATTTGTTGAAAAACTGTGAACTCACCAAAAAAAACTGAATGATGGGCTATTGGCGTTGTTTATGCGATAAAGATGCATGAAAATGCATCAGAAAACATCAGAAGCATTAAATATATGAATGGTTAAGAATAATAATGAAACTTAATTTTGGTTCAAACTGGAGTGTCCCGCAGAATTATTTCAAATTAAAGTGTCCCGAATATTTGTTTCAAACTAAAATGTCCCTACAAAAAAGATTCATGTAAATTTTCCTAAGTGCCATTTTCATTTGCAATAAATTTGAGGGACACATCGATTTTAAACCTTTTTTTGAGTCCTATTCATAGAAATTTTTTCGGGGAACAGTTTGAGAAAAAGTTTTTTTTTGGACATTTCAATTATAATTTTATGTACTATATGTATGAGAACTGAGAAAAAATCTGTTCAATAGATATCACATAGCAAGTTTATATGAAACTCTCGGAGACACGGTATAGAGCACACAAACAGTGGAAAAAGTCCAGATCGTGATTTAGATGATATGGAATGCGATTTTTTTCATTCTGATTTCACCAGGTGATACACAAAATTGAGTAGTATTTGAGAATCGAAGAAAAAAAATTTAATTATTTTTTTCATTTTTCGCGATTTTTTATACCATCTATATGGGAAGCTTGTATGAAAAACACGGAAGACCGCTGAAATGGCAAATTCGAAATATGTACGGACGTACGACAATGTCATTTCAGCGGTCTTCCGTGTTTTTCGAACAAGCTTCCCATATAGATGGTATGAAAAATCGCGAAAAATGAAAAAAATAATTAATTTTTTTTTCTTCGATTCTCAAATACTAACCAATTTTCTGTATCACCTGGTGAAATCAGAATGAAAAAAATCGCATTCCATATCATCTAAATCACGATCTGGACTTTTTTCATTGTTTGAGTGCTTTATACCGGTCTCCGAGAGTTTCATATAAACTTGCTATGTGATGCCTATTGAATAGTAAGCGAATACCAACCGTGATTGAATCAATAGGTGTCATTTGGCTATTGCAAGGCGAGTTTATATGAAACTCTCGGAGACTCGTTATAGAGCACAAAAAGTGAAAGAAAAAAACATTTTTTTTCACAATTCTCGAACACCACTAGATGTCCTATATCATTTGCTGTGAAAAATTTGCTATCTCTTTCACCCAAATCATTGTTCAATGCTATCTCGTTCGCACTGCATGTATAATTGTTTACAACGGGCATTCTATTAACACACAAGTCGCACTTATATTTTGCTGCGCAATAAATTTATTAACAATCTATTTGGTCATCGCTTTGAGTTTTGTGTCGACGATTTTTATTACGCAGCAAAATATAAATGTGAGTTGTGTGTGAATAGAATGTATAGTCGTTGACAAAACAATGTTCCAAAAATACATACAAAAATACAAACACTAAAGCAGCATTTTCTGTAGCTTATTTGTATGTTGATGTTTGTTTTCAT
>NW_022199394.1:0-1146 GCF_009176525.2 Contarinia nasturtii | reverse complement strand
TTTTTCTTGATCTATAGCCCAAGGGCTTTCCAACCATACATCAACCGAGGCCAACGGCCTTCTAGGTCTGGATTTCGTATATTACGTGTATATATAGCAAGTCGACTTTTCAACACACTAAAGTGGTTTCGTCACTCGCGCGAACTGCCGTCCGCTGTGATACATCCAAAAACAGACGAGAAATAAATAATTTGGTGTCTTTTTGTGAAGTTAAAAAGATGGTCCTCTTTTCATGGAAATGCTATTTTTTAAGAAGTGAGCCATTAATATGGTTTTTTGTTCTTGCAAAGCACAATTTTGTCTTTAATCAGATAGTTCTCAACAAATTCTATCGACTACAATGGACGTGTAACATTAACATAATAATGGACGTGTAACCTTACGTTTCAGCACTAAATTCTCGAATAATGGCTCTAAAACACCTTCCAAAGAAGATCCCACCATATAAACACCCATTTATCAAAGTTCGGTTTTTCGACGTCTCTAGCCTTATATAGTAGTGCCCTAACTTTATCAATGCAAAGGAAACCATTCGTACTTAATTCATGGTTCGATATAGCGATGAATGTTTCACTATCCAAAATGATGAATTTTTTAGTGCTGTTACCAAAAATTAATTTTTACTTGACCAACCCGGTTTTCGGTACATGATGACAATTTTGAAGGGTTTGAGCATTTAAATTGGGAATACGACCGTACTTTTTGCTTTATATAGATTCTTTATATTCATGAAACACGATACATGGTTTGAAGACAAATTGGTTCATGCAGAATAGACTGACCCCCAAAACACAAAAGTTCAAATTTTTTCGCTCTTACAACGGAATACTTTTCCATATGGTGTGCAAATAACGTGTGTAAAGTTTCATGCCGATAGCTCAACGCTAGATGGTGCCGCAAGAGCTCGGTAGGTCATTATGTGGATTCATTGAAAAATGACGTTTTCAATTAAAATAAAAATATCTTCGCACAACCACATCGACTAAAAATTGACGGTAATCGTAATTTTCATCAAATACTTGCCACTGGTGAAGTTTCAAACGATTTGAATGAAAATAAAACACATGCAAAATTTTCATTTTTTTGACCAAAAATTCCAATTTCATCACCAAAAATGAAGGTTTTGTACCAAAAGTACAACAGACC
>NW_022199393.1:0-1666 GCF_009176525.2 Contarinia nasturtii | reverse complement strand
CCACATCCGAAGAATTCATCATAAAGTAAGTTTGTTAATTTTTGAAAATTGTAAAAAGATCATCGCTTTGTGATTAGATATACATAATAATAAAAGGCATTTTTTTAATATTTATTTACTGCTGAAATGTTCAAACCACGAACATGCACTGTAGCACCGATGCTACATTCGAAAACTAAGCACTTTCAATTAAATTTCAATATCTTTCTATAATGTTATGTATATAAAATACCAAAATCATTAAAATATTTGAGGAAATAATCATGATAAAAATGGAAAAAATGGTTAGAAAAAGAGAAAAAAATCATATAAAACAATTAGGAAAATACCATGGAAAATACCCATCGTCATTTCTTTTAATTAAGTGTACCAAAGCGAATATCACTTGTAATCATATATTCGATTTTTGCGTCAATGATCGACTTTTCATTTTTGTTGTTAATTCCATATGATATGATAGAGTGGCTATCATTATTCGATTTGGAAGAAATATTTCTTTTTAGTTTACGAGACTTCGTGAACATTTTTGTCACTAAAAAAATAATTTCATGATTTTTGTTTTAAATAGCCAGAAACATATTCTTTAATATTTAAAAAAATTATACAGATGATTAAAGTTTATGTTACCTTTTGATTTTTCTATCACGAATTCCATAGCAGGCATATCCATTGACTGGTGATCATTATTCCAATGTATGAAATAATTGCTTTTATTTTGAAAAGTCGAGCCACATCCATTTACTGGACATTTTATTCTTTGTACGTTCGGTCAATGTAATTTTTCATGCCTCTCCAAATTTGAAATTCTCGTTTTGATAATAATGCCACAAAAACTGCATACAATTTTTTAAATTGGGTTTCTTTGCTTTTGGTGCACAAAATATTTTTTTAACCCGACAGCAACACTTTCTAATACTTTAAATAAACGTTTTCAATGGAGTTTTTGAAGACTTTTCGATTTTCGTTGCTTCAATTGAACTTGAACTTAAATTTAAAAAAAAAAGTTTATTATTAAAATATTTTTACAAAGTGTAAACACACAACGCATTATACAATTATTCTACTGTCAAACGTCAGTGTGCAAAGTCATATATGTGTGTATAGTGCATATCCAGCAAAATAGATGGCGTTACAAGCGGTAAGTAGTTTTTCGCTCTTGTCGCCGCCATATGTAATTTTCACATGATTACGATATCATATAGCATGGCTGCGATACAAAAATTCCCATTTTTAGTAGTTTTTGTATGAAAAGTGCTTCGAAAATTATGTGTATCTGAAACTAATGTCAAATTCAGTTTTCTCGTGAATTCTTTGAGTAAAAGATTTGTAATAAATGCAAGTTGTGGATCACAGTGCGGAAAAGTTCATCATACGGATGTAAGACATTTTATTTTTGATTGAAATTTCTTTAAACTTTGTGTGATTATTTATTTTGATAAGAAAATAATATTCACAAGTTTTTACGGTGATTTAAGTTACTGCAACCATACATAGACCATAATTTCAGTTTATTCTCAAAACTTCGGTTCCATGCAGCAAAGTCAGCTTGCGTACGTAAGCCTCTTTATATAAAACTGAATTTTGTTTTGAACTTCGTCATATTTACTATGAACGTTTTGCGCGTTGGATTTAAAGTAAATTGAAGGTAGTTACAACTTTGTTCTTC
>NW_022199392.1:0-3609 GCF_009176525.2 Contarinia nasturtii | reverse complement strand
TGGTCTCGTCACTCGTTCTTCACCTTGATAGAGGTTTTTTATTTGATATTACAATACACAGAAAAATTATCTATCATTTATTTTCGTCACAAAATTGATATCATAAATTTTGTATTTCACATTTTGGTTTCATCACCCGCTCTTCACCTCGTCAGAGTTTTTTTATTTCATTTAAATAGACTTATTATAGACAATTTATTTGATTCCATAAAACCATATGAATGCCCGAGAATGAAAGTGTAACAAATCTTAAAGATTTTATTGAATTGTATTTGAAAAATTTCTTGCCATGTGTTTCAATTTAAAATGCTTTTTTACGATGTTACGGATAAAAAAAAATGATTTTGATGTTACGAATAGAAAAAATTGGTTTTGATGTTACGAGTTTAAAAAAAGGACTAATTTTTACGCTTTTTATGAGATCGATCAGAAAAGTCGTGAAAAAATCTTCAACATGAATTGGAATATAAATCAAATGTCAACATATGAGGTTATTCAAAAGGTATCATATGGCAAGTTTATATGAAACTCTCGGAGACTCGGTAAAGAGCACTCCCAAAGTGAAAAAAAAAATCAGATCGTGATTTGTATGGTATGGAATGCGATTTTTTACTTTTCCGCACACACCTAGTGTGAAAGGGGAAAGTATTGCAATAGGTCAAAATCGTACGTCGTACGTCGTACGTTGTTCGCCGTACGCAAAATGTGTCCATCGATTTTCTCATCACCCAGAAAAGTTATTTAAAATTTGACTGTACAGGATGATTGGGGGTCCCGAGGAATAGAAATCATTAGCTTTTGAGCGACTTTGGTTGATGGAAAAAAATTCCATGCCTGGAGTGATACCTATGAAAAAGAGTCCAATTTTCGTCCAAAAGTCTTACTTGATGTAGACTTAAACACTCAAAAATATGTATTGGGGGGTTTTTTGGCACGAAAAAAACGAATCCGACGTTAGTTTTGAGATACAATCAATTTTTGATGCAGTTTCCTCAAAAAAATCACAAAGAATTTGGATTTTTGTATGGGAGCCATGCCTGTATGCTACCTAAATGACGTGAAACTTTGCACAGACTATATTTTGTTGCCAAAGTTGAAACATATTTTTTGGTCTCGAACTTTACGCCGCTTGAAAGACTTGAAAAATCGAACAAATATTATTTTGAACTTTCTTAATAAAATACGCAACTACTGTAACCGTAAGCACTTAATATTACTTGAATAATTAAAAGATAAATGCTTAAGGTTTAATGCTGATTGATTTGTTCTTTATTGAATGAAAGTAAGAATAAGACTGAAGTGTATTTTATTGATTATCGAATGTTAATCGTGAATATTAATTGTGTATGAATATACTGTGCGTGTGTATGAATGGTGAATACATGATTGACATGCATGTGGAATTGTGGATACATATTGCGTTGATTGGTGATTTATTGTGTATGAATTATTGTATGAATGTGTTATATATATATATATGTGTGTGTGTGTGTGTGTATTTTAATGTGAATGCGATCATAATATAGAGCATGGCTACCCTACCACTGTGCGGAAAAGTTCGTCTTACTCCCGTAAGACTCTTTATTTCATTCTGATTTCACCAGGTGATACAGAAAATGTTTTTTTCTTCGTTTTTTGTGCTCTATACCGAGTCTCCGAGAGTTTCATATAAACTCGCCTTGCAATAGCCAAATGACGCCTATTGATTCAATCACGATTGGTATTCGCTTATTATTCAATAGGCATCACATAGTAAGTTTATATGAAACTCTCGGGGACTCGGTATAGAGCACTCAAACAGTGAAAAAAGATCGTGATTTGGATGATATGGAATGCGATTTTTTTCATTCTGATTTCACCAAGTGATACAGAAAATTGAGTTGTATTTGAGAATTGAAGAAAAAAAAATGAATTATTTTTTACCATTTACATGGGAGGCTTGTATGAAATAAAGAGTCTTACGGGAGTAAGACGAACTTTTCCGCACGGTGGTAGTTGCGTATTTTATTAAGAAAGTTCAAAATAATATTTGCTCGATTCTTCAAGTCTTTCAAGCGGCGTAAAGTTCGAGACCAAAAAATATTTTTCAACTTTGGCAACGAAATATTCTTTAATTTAATAGCAGAAGTACCCGAGAAAAGATTTTTCACACTTTCATGATGAACCCATTTGTACGACATTTGAAAGTATTCTATTTTCTAACAAAATACTATAAAAATATGTCTGACGTTAATTTTGCCATAAAGATTATTTTTGAAACACTTTTCATAACTAAAGTCACAACAAATTTGGATTTTTGTATGGGAGCCATGTCTGTATTTTTTCACAAATAACATTCGGAGGGTTTGGAGAAATTTCAACCAAAATCAAGAGTACCTCCCATACAAAATATTCGTTTTTGAGCCAATTGAAAATTTTGTATGGGAGGTACCCCTAATTTTAATTGAAATCTCTTCAAATTTTCAGAATGTTATACTTTTGTGTAAAAAATAGTCTGTGCAAAGTTTCACGTCATTAAGGTAGCATACAGGCATGGCTCCCATACAAAAATCAAAATTTTTTGTGATTTTTTCAAGGAAACTGTATTAAAAATTGATTGTATCTCAAAACTAACGTCGGATTCCGTTTTCTCGTGCCAAAAAACCCCCCAATACATATTTTTGAGTGTTTAAGTCTACATTAAGTATGACTTTTGGACGAAAATTGGACTCTTTTTCATAGGTATCACTCCAGGCATGGAATTTTTTTCCATCAACCAAAGTCGCTCAAAATCTGATGTCTATTCCTGGGGACCCCCAATCATCCCGTGAAGTCAGATTTCAAATAACTTTTCTGGGTGGTGAGAAAATCGATGGACAAATTTTGCGTTCGGCGGACAACGTACGACGTACGACGTACGACGTACGACGTACGACGTACGACGTGGAAGCGACCCACAACAACCATGCTCAAAACGGCCTGATTCGGGTTCTCTGACCTCAGAAACGTCCAGAAAACATGTTTTTGAGGTTTCGTAAATTTTGACCTATTGCAATACTTTCCCCTTTCACACTGGGTGTGTGCGGAAAAGTAAAACACGGAAGACCGCTGAAATGCCACTGCCGTAGGTCCGTGTATATTTGGCGTTTGCCATTTCAGCGGTCTTCCTTGTTTTTCATACAAGCCTCCCATGTAAATGGTGAAAAATCGTGAAAAATGAAAAAAATAATTAATTTTTTTTTCTTCAATTCTCAAATACTACTCAATTTTCTGTATCACCTGGTAAAATCAGAATGAAAAAAATCGCATTCCATATCATTAAAATCACGATCTGGACTTTTATCACTGTTTGAGTGCTCTATACCGAATCTCCGAGAGTTTCATATAAACTTGCCATATGATACCTATTGAATAACCTTATATGTTGACATTTGATTTACATTCCAGTTCATGTTAAAGATTTTTTCTCAACTTTTAATAATAATAATAACTGCACCGAACAGCGTTCCTTCGCCTTGGTGGTTTATTGAAAATAATTTAATTAAATATATACAATATATATTTCTCATGTAAATAATATAACTTTCATAAATTAATTTTTCAACTGCTTAAAATTTCTATAATCCATAA
>NW_022199391.1:0-4368 GCF_009176525.2 Contarinia nasturtii | reverse complement strand
AAAAAAAACATAAATTTATATGCGTTTTAATTTAACTTAAAAAGCCTCGGGTGTAGAGTGTGTAGATCTTGTAGAAATGATTTTGTTAAAATCTCCATACGTAAACTCATAAGTGTGAGTGTGACATTTGACAGATAGATACAAAACGTAATGTTATTGTTCTCTTACATACTTGTCATACACTCGTGCGAATTATTCTGTTCTGTTAAGCTCGTTTATTCCGTTCATTTAT
This sequence comes from Contarinia nasturtii, assembly GCF_009176525.2. NCBI lineage: Eukaryota > Metazoa > Arthropoda > Insecta > Diptera > Cecidomyiidae > Contarinia > Contarinia nasturtii. Next base: position 4,136 of record NW_022199391.1, on the reverse strand, counting down.
TTTATTTATATTCTTAATCTGGCAATCACATCGCAAAATTGCGTAAAAATGGCAGATTCTATTAACAGTTTTATTGATCTTGACACCGGCTGTATAAAATATCCTGATGGAGACTTTACTTTTATATTAAACTTTATTCTGTTTATATGACATGTGAGTATAATGAATACGGTTACAGAGAGATAATACATATAAAAAGGCTACGTAATTCATTATAGAGAGAGGTTGATTTTTTATAAGAAAACTCAAGAGTTTTACAAACTTATTTTATATACATTTTATTTAGTATCTAAGCCAAAAATTAATATTTAATCTATTCTCCTTCTTTCTCGATCACACGGGTACATTTGTTCGGCATGCTTTTGCTTACATTTTCAGCATATTCGCGTTGAAAACCTTTCCACTGGCGCTGAATGAATGAACTGAGCTGCTTCAAATTGCGGTGTGTTTTACTACGAAGCCTTTCCTTAATAATAGCCCAAACATTTTCGATCGGATTGCAATTGGGTGACTGTGGCGGCCACTCTATTCGTTTTATGTCATTTTCCCCTTTCCAAGCGATGCACAGACGACTTTTGTGTTTTGGATAGTTGTCTTCTAATAGAAGGCAATTCGAATTGTCGTTGCCATAGAACTTCTTGGCGGTGGGTAACAGTGTCGATGAATAATATTGGTTCATCCTCATGGTGTTTAGAATGCCCGTGAATACAGTCAACTTTCCAAAACCAGCTTCACAGAAGCAACCATAAACATGGACCTTTTTCGGATGCTCTACCGTGCGAACGACCACTCTCTTTTCGGCTCTAGACTAGGCATGGGTAGTGCTATTCACCAGCCAAAAGAATGACTCGTCAGTGTATATAACTTCGCTCTAATCTCTTGTTGAATTTTGCTTTGCCCAGTCAATGCGTTTTTCTTCTGGTTTTCTGTCAAAAGTGATTTCTTCAATTTACTGCGATAATGAACACCGGCAAAATCTAATCTTTTCTTGACAGTGGAGCACGAGATGTCTATTTGAGGATGGTATAGCCTTTCACCGTCTTGGCTCAACGATATACCTAAGTTTTCATCGAACAATTTGACTATCCGTTTATCTTGCTGTGGCGAGGAGGCTCGGTTTGGCTTCAGATTGTGCTGGTCGTTCACATTTTTTTATGCTTATACTGCTGGATTCACTTCGTTACGAACCCTCTTGACTTTTACATGTGTTTTGCGACCTTCACTTTTGACCATTTTGGTCCAAACAAATTTTGCGGCTAAACTACACTTTACGACATCCTCTTTAAATCGATTTTTTTTATAAATGGTATTTTGTCAAATTATGAAAATGATGGGGAACGATATATTGGGAGTGGGGAAATAATTTAGTGAAAAGGGGGGTTGCCCCCCTTGGGTATTAGTGGGGGGAGTACCCAACTTGTCCAAAACCTCATTGGATCAAAAAGTGATGTATGGCAAAGTTGTTCAGAATGACGAGAGAAATTTTTTAGGGTAGCTAAATTAAAATTGAAATTAAATTAAAAAATGTAAGTTTTTTACGAATGCGATTGCGTGGTTTTATTGTTCTGCTGTGCAGCAGCAGCAGGAATATATTGAGGTTAGGTGTCCTCCTGAGTCAATTTTATTGTATTATTTTTTTGTTGTTCTTTTATTTAATGCACGTTTGAAAAATTAACAAAAACCAAATTAGGAAAATTGATGTATTGTTTCATTTTATTTAAAATATTTTCATTTATAAGTTTCATCGTTGTTTCAAATTTTCTGATATTTGTTTCAAATGTGGAACAAAAGAGTATCATATAGCGAACAGAAAATTTGAAACAACGATGAAACTTATAAATGAAAATATTTTAAATAAAATAAAACAATAAATCAATTTTCCTCATTTGTTTTTTGTTAATTTTTCAAACGTGCATTAAATAAACGAACAACAAAAAAATAATACAATAAAATTGAATCAGGAGGACACCTAACCTCCATATGTTCCTGCTGCTGCTGAACAGCAGAGCAATGAAACCACGCAATCGCATTCGTAAAAAAACTTACATTTTTTAATTTTAATTTAGTTTTATTAATAAAATAAAAACAAAAATAATGAGCCATCATTAGGTGTAAAAAATAGAAATGTTATCTAAAACGGGTCGACCTTTATGTGTTTGTATATATTGGTACCGCTTTGCAGCGGTATACGCGTATTCAAGCATACTTTCCGCTGAGTAATTGAAATATAATATTTATTTTTCACATAATTCGTCACGACATTAATTTTTTATCTTTTTTATTCACATTTCACATTGTTTTTTTTTTATATTTATATAATAAATAAATCCCGTACAAAATTCAATACAATAACTGTCAAGTGTAGTTTTGTTAATAGGGATTGATAGTTTCTCGCGTGGTCCACCTGTCAAATCGCTGTCGTCGACTTGTTCGACGGATTTGTACTGGGTGACTTAAAAAAATGAAATTTCTCAAAAAAATCGATTTAAAGAGGATGTCGTAAAGTGTAGTTGTGCCAATTTTGCAAATGCAGAAAAACGGCTTCAAACCGTGAATGAAAATGTTCGGAATTAATGTTTTGATTGCACAACAAACACTGTACTGATTTGAGAACTGTCAATGTTAATTGGCGTAGTAGCTTAGAGTCTCATCTGGCAACATCAAAAATATTTTTAACATATTTGAAATTTGTGGTAGTTTAATCAACCTCTCTCTATAATGAAACATACTGTAAATTGCGAATTTATCAACAGTTGTCACAATAACTATTGGCATTTTCGTACAATCGCAACTTTATTAAAATCTATGTTTCTACATACTATTTAGTATATAGACGCACGCGTATCGCAGTTGATATTCTATACATCAAACGGATTCACCAATACAAATACGCTTTAATCCCATCGCACCAAATATCGAGTGTCAACTGCGCTTTTTCAACCGCGTGCGTCTATATACTCGCAATTCTACTACTGTTGTTTTGTGTTTTTATTATCAGCGAATATCAGGCCTTATTTGCTAAGCACACGATCGTAATCGTGGACGATTTCAATCGTCTACCGATTGTTATAAATCGTTCACGATCTTAATCGGCAAAGGGTTTTTCATAATCGGCGACCGATTTTTCACCGATTTCGAAAAAAATCGTCCACGATTACAATCGTTCGCGATCGTGTGTCTAGCAAATAAGGCCTGATAATGTGAAATAGCTTTGATTTATTATATAAGATTTGACCGGCTTTCTGTTGTCTTACTTCTCACCAGGCAGTAGATTCTTTATTTAAATACTCTCACATAAAAAACTGACAAAAAAGTAGATCGAAAATGATTTCCGGGTAAGTGTATTCTTCTAATTATTTTGAAATTATACAGCCTTTTAAAATGGTACACAGTGAGGTTTTGCATTAAATTTACGTCTGGAAAAAAGCAAAGTTATGTATTAACAGTGTAAAAATTCATTTGAAAGTAGAAAGTAGTGGATTACGTAGACGACTATTTAAGTTTCTTCAATATGTATGTTTTAGTATTGCCCGATGCAAACCATTGTCATATTCGTTAAGTTTAACATTTTGTAGCATAAACGTTCTCAGAACGTTTTGTCATTCGATCGTTATTTGTATTGTTTACCGTAACATGTAAATTGCGTCTCAGCCAAAAAATGAATTTTACTCGTGAAAATTTTCGAGCGATTATTTTTTTCCACTTTCGATTGGGTGTATCACAACAACAGTGTTTTGATCAACTTCATTTGGCCTTTGGCGATGAAGTACCAAGTCTTCGGACAATTTATAATTGGTACAACGAATTCAAGCGCGGTCGCCTATCGCTCATCGACGAGTTCCGCGAAGGTCGTCCAAAATCAGTTGTTGTACCAGAAAACATCGATGCTGTCAGAAATATGATAATGGAAGATCGTCATGTAACATATCACGAGATTGAGGCATCCCTGGGCATTAGTGCGACCAGCGTATTTAAGATTTTACATGAACATTTAGCTGTCAGAAAGATTTGCTCTCGTTGGATACCACATAATTTGACAATCGCTCAAAAAAAGGCTCGTGTCGATTGGTGTAAACAAATGCTCAAGAAATTCAATCGTGGTGTTTCAAAATCCGTGTATTTTATCGTCACTGGTG
>NW_022199390.1:0-3425 GCF_009176525.2 Contarinia nasturtii | reverse complement strand
AAAAATTAAGAAAAAAAGTCACAGTAAAATGATGATTAATAAAAAAAAGCAAAATTACTTTTCGCATGTTTAATGTTTATAGTTGAAACACAAACACCTAATTGCCGGTTTTACAAATTTCAAAAAATAATTGTCACATATATACAATCTGTCTGAAGTTGGCTCTCACAATACACAACTTGTAGGTTGGTGGCGCTAGGAGTAAGTTTTTTTGAGTGCTTGCTTTTGATATTCCTACCCGGTATTTTCCAAGTAATAAACTCGCTATAAAAGGGGAACAGTTGTTGTGTTTTTAAATGGAAACACACAAAAAACGTTGCTGCCATTTTTAACAACGTTACAAGTTATGTGAAATAATAAAGTGCAGCCAAAAACAAAAGATAGTTTTGTTTTCGATTTCTGCATGGAACGTCATTGCAATTTTCATTCAAAGTCATAAAGTATTGGACAATGTGACTGAAGTTGTGCACATCAAAATGAACAAAGGTCCAGGTTAGCATTGATGGTATATGGCACATTGAACGCTTTTGAATTGCATGGGTGTATAAATCTTGTTGTTTTTGTTTTGCGTCTGGCTTAAATTCGCACCCCATTCGTCTTAAATATTTGGCGTGTAAATAAATCGTATCAAATATGTTGTTTATCCGACGATCTCCATTCACATACGTTCATTCCAATTATTTAGCTTTTTATTCGATAACATAACAAGTTCTAATTTTCCATTTAACTGCGCAATACAATGAACTGCATAACCTTCATGTTTGAGCCTATTGAGTGTCAATTTAAACGGGATGACTTCTCGAGCTGTTTATGGTGTTGTTTCATTCTAATGCTACATCGAGAGGAGAGAAAGTGCGAGCGAAAGAGAGAGAGAGACAGAAAGAAAAAATGCGAACATTGTCTGATGTTGCCGCTTGACTGAATTCGTTGATAAAATTTGTGAGCAGAAGACATTGATGCGCAAAATGGTAGAAACCGTTTGAACAACAAATCGAGATATAAAAGCAGCCCGATTGAAACAAGGATTTTTCAATAATCAATTCAATCCACTGAAAGAAACACAATATAAAACACATTCTCACTTATATCGATGTCATCATTCACATACACACCACGTCGGCATCCAGTCATTGTGAACCGTTTTTCCTCTCAGCACATATATGGCATGTACATCACAGTGCGTGTCATGCATGCAATTGATAGTTAGTTCTGTTCTATTTGTTTTTCAACATTTTGAATCGGATCATTTGTATTTCGGAACAAAAGATTTTAATTTTTGCTCTATTTATTTTTTGTCGTTTGTATTTGTCATCTTAAAGCTTCTCACAATTCGGAAATCACAGTTATTTATCGACATATTTATAATCTCACTCAAAACGACTTTTCAATCCGTATTTCTTTTTCGCATTCTCTCAAATCGATTTGCAGATAGTTTTCCATTCATCACAATGGTGGCGATAAAAAAATACACACACACACACATACTTCTGGCTCACTTAGACACACGTATGCATACATTGACACTCTTTTCGCTCCCGGATTTTCCATTCCATTTGATTTATTATTTTGCACAACGAACGAATGAATCCGTAATATTTTCTCTGCTTGACGATATTTCCACTTGAAAAATGATTGTGACTTCGTTTTTTTTATTGCTTGCTTACTTTGCTTCACTCATTGAAGCATGGCATTTTTCTTCGACAATCTCCAATCAAAAATATCTACCGTACTTTGTTCTGATCCACATAGATATATTCGCTGTTCATCGTTCAAATACTTTACACAATCAAGAGTGACTGTGATAGAGGTTGTATTGTTGTTCGGAGAGTTATTTATAATACATCTTCTGGCGACAATGACATGAAGCGTATTGGCATTTTTTAACCAACTTGTATATTATATGCAATTGATGCACTGTTACTCAAACTCGTTGATAAATTTGATTGCTTTTCTGTTGTTTTTGATGCGAAACAGCACTTTTTCCATCACTTAATCAATCACGCGGATTTCAATTGGATTTTTACACTTTCATCTCACTAACACTAAAACGCCATATTTTTATCGATGCATGCACGATGATAAATCAGTTAATTTTTAAGTTTGAGCTCAAACTAAAGAAAACTAAAGATCGCCAATGATGAGCAAAACACTTTAAGCTACAAAATAATGATGATTAATGATACTTACCCACAAATAAATCCAAAATGCATTCCAAGAAATGTAAATTAATCTTCCCTTTGTTAGCAAGACGAGTGCTTAATTTATAAATAAATTCCAGTGATGTAATACAAAATGATAGCAGCTCTTGATGCTAAACAATATTTGAAGTTTTTTTTCCTGGAATTAACTATAATCTGATCACCTCCGTTAGCTCAAAAATTCCTAATATTTCAAAGTATTTTTAATTTGATTAAAATTTCGTCTATTTGATGAAATATCATCGAAACTGTGGTCTCGCTGTGTTAAACCCGATAAATTTCCCTCGGGTAAACTGAGAATTCTCAGAACGCTAATCGCAAGTGTTAATGCTCGGTTGACTACTGTGAAATACTTACAATAATCCCATATACTGTGGCCTGAGGACTTTGTTTCAGTTTGTTACAATTTACATATTTCAAGTCTTTAAGAAAGTGCAGAGAATTCGACAAACTTTTGAGCAGAACCAAAGCCCATTTAATTTGAGATCAGGCTTCATTAAATTGAGGGATACGAGTGGTAAGAGTTTTAGATTGTTCAAGTATCAGTCATCTATAAAATGTTCAGAAGAACCTACAATGCTGTGATATCGCTAACGTCCGTCCGACAATTGCAATTTGATAGTTTCATATTGTCTTTTAAATTGATCACTTTAATGGTGAAAAGTTTTTGCATTTCCAATCGTGAATGAGCGCAACTCTTGGCAAACAATAATGTTCGACGAAAAACGCCAAAGAAAAATAGAAAAAAATGAACACATCATCTGATATGGTCGGAGCTGCAATTGAACGCCAATTCTCTGTGAATTTATTACAAAATTCGATTGCATGAGAAAATGGATGGAAGAAGATGTTTCAGCGTACACATATTGACTGGCTTGCCACTCCTAATGGCCGTTAAATTTCTTGTTAAACATTATCAGATCAATGTTCCGGAGTCGATTTATTTATGTCTCGCTAGCATAAGCATCCACTCCAGACATTGCATACACATGCATATCAATACATTCATAATTATTATCTTATACATAGCACGGCCAGATGCTGCTGCATTTTCTATCTTTTATTTATCGATCGTGCCAAGAATAAGCTTGTGTCCGAACCATGCAGCCAGCGTAATCGGGTTTGTGTTTCTTTTCTCTTTTGGTGCCTATTGCTTTTCAAGAAATATAAACATTCGCACTACTCCTTTCTCTCTCTATCTCTCTCTCTCTTCTTCTTCTTCTTCTT
>NW_022199389.1:0-1930 GCF_009176525.2 Contarinia nasturtii | reverse complement strand
GTCGTCAATTCGTTAAATATGGACAGATGGACTCAAGCGAGTTTGTCATAAGCTCTGGAGTGCCTCAAGGAAGCCACTTGGGCCCCACACTATTTCTCCTTTTTATTATTGATATCGTAAATGCCATCAAAGACGACGATATCTTTATCTCTCTATTTGCCGACGATTTGAAATTAGCAACATCAATCGCCAATATCAACGATACATTCAAACTTCAATCAGCAATCGACAAGTTAAGGATGTGGTGTGACAACAACAAACTGCATTTGAACCTGGACAAATGCTCGATCATGTCCATATCGAAAAAGAGAGACAAAATAATAAATTCGTACTCTTACGGCAATCATAATTTTAAAAGAGTGAGTGAGCAAAGAGATTTGAGAGTCATCTTCGACAACAAACTCAACTTCATCAAGCACATCGATTCTATTGTGGCCAAAGCGACATCAGCACTCGGATTTGTGAAGCGATTCTGCTACGATATTCCTGATGTCCATACTCTGAAATCTCTTTACTGTGCACTTGTACAGTCAATTTCGGAATATGCCAGTTTGGTATGGCTACCGTATCATGGCATACACAAAAACAAAATCGAGTCATGCCTGCGTCAATTCACAATGTTCGCACTCAAAGAATATCCAAATATTTCAAACAACTTTAAAATTTCATCGTACAGCACTCGTCTAGGCAAGCTCAATATGCAGTCACTTCAAAGACGCCGTATAAATGCCTCAATTTTATTCATATTCGATCTACTGCATAATAAGATTCATTGCCCATCGCTTAAAATGGAGATTGCTCGAAATCAAAATGAACGCAACCTGAGAAATATCGCATATTTCAAAATCAACGACAAATTATTAAGAATCAATCCAACTGTGCCACTCAATCAAATGTGCAAAATGTTAAATTTAGTCCACGAACTTTTTTCTACGCAAACGAACAGATCAACATTCAAAAATCGACTTTTAGCTTTAAGTGATGAACACTTTTCCAACTTGTCATTGGTGTCTAACCATAATACTGTTTTTTTGAATGATCTAATGTGATTCATTGTGATATTTATTCTATTTATTTATATCTACCGCTTTGACTAATTGTATCCGAGTGCAATTTGAAATTTTTTACTATTAGCTATTTATCTATTTTATTGATCTATTTTTCACCTATTCAAACCCGTAAATTGTTTTATATTATAACTCATTATTGAAAAGATGTGGTTTTTAATGGTGATCAGATGTATATTGCATCATTGATACATACCTTTTCTCCACCAATACATGTATAAAGATATATACAATTTTTCCGTGCAATAGACAAGCTACACATTTTGAAATATTTATACGTCAATACTTTATTAATTTGCCAAAAAACTTGACTGCTCTTAGACAATATAATTCGGTAGTTATTGAATTAGTACTGCACTAACAGTTCGGTAAAGGAAGAAATTTGGAAACAGTGCGGAAAAGTTAGACTTACGGATGTAAGTTCCTTTTTATTTTTTATTGCTTTTATTCAACGTAAGTTTTGATGTAGTTCTAAATTTCTTTTCCGCACACTCTGCGCATTAAAGTATTATAATCAGCTCAAAATTTTGAAATGCACAAACATCATTTTTCAACGCGTTTTGACCCTAGAGATTCAAGAACAACGGTTTTTTACCCTGCCAATGTGGGGATGTGGTACATTGTACGCATTTTTTACCTTTTTACGGATAAATGCTTAGTGCATAAAAATATTTTTATCCATATTGTAACACACTCGAGTATCCGTCCACTTAAAAAATGTTAGACGAACACGCAGGCGGATATGTTAAATATCCGTCAACCTGAAAAATGTTAAATGGACATGATAAATGTCCGCTCACCTGAAGAATATCAAACTGTTGTGATTTGACAAACCGATTCGAAATAAAATAAAGACTATTCAT
>NW_022199386.1:615-1069 GCF_009176525.2 Contarinia nasturtii | reverse complement strand
TTTTTCATATGAAAAATGCGTGATTTTCCATAAAAAACGATCTGAAATGAAGTTTGCTTCCACAGTTTCATGATGGAACGTTATAATGACCTGAATTATGGCTGACTTCGATTAATTAAGGTCCAATCTCAATCAATTTAATTCATATGGTTGAAATCAATCTAATATAGTTTTATTTAAAAATTGGATTTTGTTCCGGGAACAATTAGATTTTGTTCCGGGAACAAATATATTTTGTTCCGAGAACAATTAGATTTTGTTCCGGGAACAAATCTATTTTGTTCCGGGAACAAATCTATTTTGTTCCGGGAACAAATCTATTTTGTTCCGGGAACAATTAGATTTTGTTCCGGGAACAATTATATTTTGTTCCGGGAACAATTATATTTTGTTCCGGGAACAATTATATTTTGTTCCGGGAAAAAATATATTTCAAAACAATCTAATTTACTTT
>NW_022199386.1:0-605 GCF_009176525.2 Contarinia nasturtii | reverse complement strand
TTATATTTTGTTCCGGGAACAATTATATTTTCTTCCGGGAACAATTAGATTTTGTTCCAGGAACAATTACATTTTGTTCCGGGAACAAATCCATTTTGTTCCGGGAACAAATATATTTCAAAACAATCTAATTTACTTTTATTTCGAACTCAATCAATTTAATTCATATGGTTGAAATCAATCTGATATAGTTTTATTTAAAGATTATATTTTCTTCCGGGAACAATTATATTTTCTTCCGGGAACAATTAGATTTTGTTCCGGGAACAAATATATTTCAAAACAATCTAACTTACTTTTATTTCGAACTCAATCAATTTAATTCATATGGTTGAAATCAATCTAATGTAGTTTTATTTAAAGATTGGATTTTGTTCCGGGAACAATTAGATTTTGTTCCGGGAACAATTATATTTTGTTCCGGGAACAATTAGATTTTGTTCCAGGAACAATTATATTTTGTTCCGGGAACAATTACATTTTGTTCCGGGAACAATTAGATTTTGTTCCAGGAACAATTATATTTTGTTCCGGGAACAAATATATTTCAAAACAATCTAATTTACTTTTATTTCGAACTCAATCAATTTAATTCATATGGTTGA
>NW_022199385.1:895-1812 GCF_009176525.2 Contarinia nasturtii | reverse complement strand
TGATGATACCAAAATTTCAAAATGTATAAAATCAGAAGGTGACTGCATTCATCTTCAAAGGGATTTGGATCGTGTAGCAAATTACTATGAACGCAATTTATTAAAACTAAACGTTAACAAAACAAAGCTTATATCATATCATCGTGGATCATTGAAATATGAATATAATTACAACGTAGAAGGCGTGCAAATTGAAAGTGTTGAAGTAATGAAGGACTTGGGAGTATTGCTTGATGTAAGGATGAATTTCAAATCACACATCGAGCATGTTGTAGCTAAGGCAAAATCAAGATTGGCTTGGTTAAAATTCAACAGCAGGGATTTTGTCGACCCATGGACGTTAAAACGCCTTTACTTTACATTTATATTACCGATTATTGAGTATGGATCTGAAATATGAAATCCACACTGCGACAATATGTGTAAAAAAATAGAGTCAATACAAAAGCAATTTTTATTGTATGCACTGAGGAGAATGGCCAGGAACGATTTTAGACTGCCAAAATACGAACACAGACTACTATTTCTGCAAATGATTACTCTTGGGGAGAGATGCAAGATGGCGCAAGTGTCTTTTATTTTCAAAATTATTCACGGAGATTTAAAGTCAACTTATGTTTCAAACAGTATGAAAAATTATGATCCAGCACATGATACCAGAGCAATACCACTATTTGATTTATCAATTGGGAAAACTGATTACACAAAATATGAACCAATAAATCTATGGGTGAGATCTAAAAGAACGTATGTTTTTTTTTCGCTTTAAATTTTGGAAAAGGAATGTATGTGTTTTGCCAATTCTGTCTTACTAAAAGGAAAGTATGTTTTGCACCAAAAAATTTTTGTAAAAGGGTAGTATGTTTTCCGGCTTAATCAGTTGCTGATAAAGGAACGCATGTTTCGCACCAAATAAA
>NW_022199385.1:0-795 GCF_009176525.2 Contarinia nasturtii | reverse complement strand
TATGCACTGAGGAGAATGGCCTGGAACGATTTTAGACTGCCAAAATACGAACACAGACTACTATTTCTTGGGGAGAGATGCAAGATGGCGCAAGTGTCTTTTATTTTCAAAATTATTCACGGAGATTTAAAGTCAACTTATGTTTCAAACAGTATGAAATATTATGATCCAGCACATGATACCAGAGCAACACCACTATTTGATTTACCAATTGGGAAAACTGATTACACAAAATATGAACCAATAAATTATATGCTTGCTTCATTCAACGATTTTTATACCAAAAAAATGCCAAACAGTGATAAAAATTAAATTGATTTAGAAGTAAATTTATAAACAGTCAAACTGAGAATAGAAAATTATTTAAAGCAAAACAGATAAATACAAAATATTTGTTATGGATTGTAGAAATTTTGAGCAGTTGGAAAATTGATTTATGAAATTTATATTATTATTTACATGAAAGGAAAGAATCAATAATTTGTCATGTTCTCTCTCAAAAATGTGTGATAAAAATCAAATTGAATTATATTATATTTATTTAATTAAATTATTTTCAATAAACCACCAACGGTGTTTGGTGCAGTTATTATTATTATTATTAATATAGTGGCTCATAAACGTAAATATTGTATGGGAGGTATCCCTAATATGCATTGAAATTTCTTTAAACTCTCGGAACGTGGAAAAAACACATTTGCAAAGTTTCACGTCATTACGCTACCACACATTTTTTTTGTGAATTTTTAAATGAAAAGTCTGTGAAAAATTGATTGCATCTTAAAACTAACGTCA
>NW_022199384.1:442-1372 GCF_009176525.2 Contarinia nasturtii | reverse complement strand
AAAAAGGTGTAAAACTCTTTTAAAAAACTGTTTTTTATTTATTTAAACTTCGATACCTTTACTGGTTAGGTGGTTCCAAACTTTCTGACGGCACTGTAAGAGGAATTGCAACATTTATAATAATATTCAATTAAATTTCAGATTTGTTTTAATTATTTTGTAAAGTGAGGAAGAATGAAGTCCTTATCCGTTTTATTATTTGTGTGCCTTTTTAATTCATTTGAATATGGAGCAAGCGCAGAGGTCAATGAAGACAAATTATGGACTCCCCTTCACCAAGCTGCTATGGATGGTAATTACCAAGGAGAAATCATAACAATAGTCATAACTTTTATTTAAATATTTTTTTGCGTTTTTATGCTTTCGTAAAATTTTTATTTTTGAAATTATTTAAATTTGTTAAGGTTTTTTGATATCTTGTAAATATTTATAGTTAATGGTCTTGTCCCACTAATTAGTATTAACTACGCCGAAGAAAATATTCATGATAAACGTTTTAAATATTTGTGTAAAAATGCATGAAAGTCTCCAATCTATGTTATTAACAAGTAAAATTTTCGAACATAAATGATTGACGATTGTCACTTGAAAGGAATGTTTTTTTAAGTTGAAAAGGTCAATTCATCGGCACAAGATGTTATCATCGTTAAAACCTATAAATATGATTTACTCGTTTTATTTAATTGGAACATGACACAAATAATTCAATTGTTTTAATTTTAATCATAATGATTAAAATTTTATCACCTTTTTGATTTTACAAATTGTACAAAAAATAGAACAAAAAGTACCTCTTTTAAGTGAGCGTTGAATGCATTTCGAACTGTATTCAGTTCATCCTCAGCAACACTACTAAGCGTATTCAAAATCAAACAACACCAACTGATTAACAAACACATGAGCACATTTGAGAAAAACAACAACAATTTT
>NW_022199384.1:0-342 GCF_009176525.2 Contarinia nasturtii | reverse complement strand
TTAGCAGATTCAATTGTAAACTTATTCTTTAATGTGCGTTTGATGAAACCCATTGCCCTATGTGCACTGGCTGTAATCGCATCCATGTGATTGACAAATGTCAGCTTCGTGTCAAATATAACTCCCAGATCCTTGTGTAAGTTGATCCGTTCAAATATATGTTGGCCGTTGTTGATCGTATATCGTATAATCATAGTTGACTATGTTTCCGCATTTTGAGTATGTCATAACGAAACATTTCATCAAGTTCAAATGCAGACTATTTTCAATACACCATTCGCTCAATTGATTAATGGCATTCTGAAATATGATGGCATCTATAGGCGATTGTATGGTTCGGAT
>NW_022199383.1:418-1083 GCF_009176525.2 Contarinia nasturtii | reverse complement strand
AACTTAATTTTCTGCCAAAAAAATGATCTAGACAAAATTTCATGACCTTATGAATAATTTTTTTTTTCTTCAAATTAAGTTGAGAGATAATTAGGAGGCGAGAGCATGACCATATCACAAGAAAGTGACAATTTAAAGACATAATAGTGATGTACACTTGACCTACACTTAATTTCAAGGCTGTACACTTTCACAAAGTCATCGTACACTTAATTTGAAATTTTCAGTATAGGTACCCCCAGCCCCTCATATAAGGCTGGTATGGCCAAATCACTTAATTTAATAGTAATATCATATGTGAAGGCAAAATTGTTACCTACACTTAATGTACACTTTTTTAAGACCATAATACATTACATAAAATTTTAGATTTAGAAAAAAGCTACCCCGGGCAAAATTATGAGGACCCCAAAAAAAAGAAGTCGATTTTTTGAAAAAAAAATTCAGGTACACTTCGAAACAAAATGTTGTACACTTACCTACACTTCCTCTACACTTAATTGAAACAATAAATTTTGAAAAAAAATTATGTAGCAATATTATGACTACACAGCCAAAAATGAAGTTTGTCGATAATTTGTCATATTCAATTTTTTTATTTTTAATCCGATCGACGTGAAACTTTGGGAAACTTAATTTTCTGCCAAAAAAATGATCTAGACAAT
>NW_022199383.1:0-318 GCF_009176525.2 Contarinia nasturtii | reverse complement strand
CACATTTTCACAGAAGTAAGTAAAAAATGACATTTGTCGATAATTTGTCATATTAAATTTTTTTATTTTTAATCCGATCGTCGTGAAACTTTGGGAAACTTAGTTTTCTGCCAAAAAAATGATCTAGACAAAATTTCATGACAATTGGTTCATAAATGAACATAGCTCAAATTTCACATTTTTACAAAAATCAGGAAAGAAATGAAGTTTGTCGATAATTTCAAAATAATCAAAATTTTTATTTTTAATCCGACCGTCGTGAAACTTTGGAAAACTTAATTTTCTGCCAAAAAAATGATCTAGACAAAATTTCATGAC
>NW_022199382.1:722-1166 GCF_009176525.2 Contarinia nasturtii | reverse complement strand
GAACGGTTGCGTTTGCGGCTATGCTTGGCATATCTATGCTACCTAGCGTATTTAGGCAAGCATAGAAATATGCGCGAACCGGTCACTGTTAGACATGTCTATAACTTTGGGTTAGCATTTTTGAGGCGACGCAATATTAACATTTTGTATGTATATGAACGAACGCGTCACTGAAAATTTATATCAGAAAATTTTCAGATTTACAGTATTGCGTCACAGTGAGAACTTCGAAAGAAGTGTTTTGTACTTATATACCATACACTTGTGTTTTACATTTAGTTTAATCTTGAAAATTGAATGCTCAACACCAGATCAACAGCTGACCAACAACTAAAAAAGTTATCAAAAAACGACTAAATATTTTTCAACAAAAATTATTGAATATTTTTAAAACAACTTCGCATCAGATGGATGTCAAACGTCAAAAATTCATTTTAGAAGCCG
>NW_022199382.1:0-622 GCF_009176525.2 Contarinia nasturtii | reverse complement strand
GTTTGTTATTTTCAATGTCATGCCGAACTGTTTGGCACGGAGCTTGTGACAGGAAACTCTTACGAATTTCATACCGGCACAAAAGCGGCCATATTCACATTTTATGGATGTATACTAGGGTGAATGAATTTTTCTGGATTTGGCTCTACAGCCCAGAGTAGTTGTATAAGCATGAGCTGATTCCAAAACAGCTATTTTTTGATGGGTTTATATGTCATATAGGGTGGCGACTTCAACGAAAGTGAAGACAACTTTTTCAAAAAAATCGAAAAAATGTGATTTTTAGTAATAACAATTTTGGTTTATTTTATACATTTCTACGCTCAAATTGATCTTATTTCATCAATTAAGACCAATTGAACGCTCTAGAATAAAAACAACGTACAACAACAAATCTATGTTAAAAAAACGCCGTGTTCCGCTTTGATATAACAACCATTCTGTACGTTGTTTTTATTCTAGAGCGTTCAATTTAGTCTTTATAATCCTTCAAAAGGCCAAATTATACAAATTTACTAATCCAGGTAAACTCTTCAAAAATCGTTAAAAACCAGAAAAATTAAAGAATTTCAATAGTCAACAAATTCGAATTTCTAGTAACGACCATAGCAATGGCTATCAT
>NW_022199381.1:307-1100 GCF_009176525.2 Contarinia nasturtii | reverse complement strand
CAATCAAACAAAAGAGCCTGTTCAAAGTTTCACATCATTACGGTACCACAAAGGCATGTCTTTCATACAAATATAAAAAATTTTGTGGATTTTTGTATGAAAAGTCTGTGAAAAATTGATTGCATCTTAAAACTAACATCAGATTCGGGTTTCTCGTGCCAAAAAACCCGCCACTACACATTCTCTCAGCGTTCAAATTGAAAGAAAATCATTTTAAGGCGTTTTTCTCATAAGTGCCTCTTCAGAGTCTAAGTTTTACACCGATCAATCAATGTCGTTGAACATTTGATCAGATATATTCCTCGTAATGCCCAATCATCCCGTAAAGTCAGATTTTGAATTTCATGTCTGAGCACGAAACTATCGTGTCACCAAAATGGTTGAAAAATGATCAAAAAAGTAAAATGTATGGATGTGGATATTCCATTCGGACCAAAAAAAATTACACCAGTCAACAGATATTTCTCAAAAACTAATCAGCACGTCTCCTAGTAGTCCCAAATCATCCTGAAAAATCAGAATTTGAATTGAGTTTTTGGAAGAAGATTTATCGACTTAACAAATTTTGGCAACACGCCACAGGACACAGGACACATCACACACAGCGACGCACATTAATATGCCCCAAAATCATCTCCAATCGTGTTTTGCAAAAAATAGTCTGTGCAAAGTTTCACGTCATTAAAGTATCATACAGACATGGCTCCCATACAAAAATTCAATTTTTTTGTGACTTTTACAAGGAAACTGTATTAAAAAATATGTCTGACGTTAATTTTGCCATAGAAATTAT
>NW_022199381.1:0-207 GCF_009176525.2 Contarinia nasturtii | reverse complement strand
TATTCGTTTTTGAGCCAAAAATTGAAAATTTTGTATGGGAGGTACCCCTAATTTTGATTGAAATCTCTTCAAACTTTCAGAATGTTATTTTTTTGTGTAAAAAATAGACTGTGCAAAGTTTCACGTCATTAAGGTAGCATACAGGCATGGCTCCCATACGAAAATTCATTTTTTTTGTGATTTTTTCAAGGAAACTGTATTAAAAAT
>NW_022199380.1:772-1135 GCF_009176525.2 Contarinia nasturtii | reverse complement strand
AAAAATGAAAATAGTCTAAATAAACGATGAGCGATAGAAAAAAAACAATGCGATGTTGACCAGTATTGCGTCACAGTCGTTTACTGTTGATAAATTTACTTCTAAATCAATTAAATTTTTTTCACTGTTTTGCACCTTTTTGGTATAAAATACGTTGAATGTTGTAAGCATATAATTTAATAATAATAACTGCACCGAACAGCGTTCCTTCGCCTTGGTGGTTTATTGAAAATAATTTAATTAAATATATATAATATAATACAATTTGATTTTTATCAAGCATTTTTGAGAGAGAAAATGTAAAATTATTGCTCCTCTCATGTAAATAATATAAATTTCATAAATTAATTTTTCATCTGCTTA
>NW_022199380.1:0-672 GCF_009176525.2 Contarinia nasturtii | reverse complement strand
TGGTTGGAAAGGCCTTGGGCCATAGATCAAGAAAAAATGTCAAAGTTTGAAAATCGGTCCACCTGTCTTCAAAATATGGTCCCTTCAAGAAAAGGGTCATAATTCAGTTCTACGGCCATAGATGGCACTAAATGAGGTCGTTGACCCCTGAAACATCGATATTCGGATTCTAGAGCTCGATACCTTTCTAACGACCCCCTAACCGTTGAAATCGATCAATCCGTTTGAAAAATTTATTATTTTAAAAATTTCATATGAACTCCTATGAAAAATCTGTCCTATGAAAAATGTCTGTGTGTCTGTCTGTGCGCAATTTTAATAATAATAACTGCACCGAACAGCGCTCCTTCGCCTTGATGGTTTATTGAAAATAATTTAATTAAATAAATATAATATAATACAATGTGATTTTTATCAAGCATTTTTGAGAGAGAATATGAAAAATTATTGTTTCTTTCCTTTCATGTAAATAATAATATAAATTTAATAAATCAATTTTCCAACTGCTCAAAATTTCTACTTTCCATAACAAATATCTTTTATTTATCTGCTTTGCTTTAAATAATTCTCCATTCTCAGTTTTACTGTTGATAAATTTACTTCCAAATCAATTAAATTTTTATCACTGTTTTGCAATTTTTTGGTATAAAATTCGTTGAATGTTGTAAGCAT
>NW_022199379.1:688-2025 GCF_009176525.2 Contarinia nasturtii | reverse complement strand
AACTTCATATTTCTGGTGTGAACTGGTGGGACCTTTATCTATCCCCTTGAGAGAGAAATAGATTTGCATCCAGCCCCGCCTTTGAAATAAAGACATGAAATGAAGAATTTGGTACGATTTTGAGGTAATGTTCCTTCTTGTGGTGTAACCTCTGATTCCATGAACAGATTTGGCTCAAATTCCGTTGGCATTCCAAAAGAGGATGGCTCTTCCTAAAAATGAGATGGATATTTACTTGTGTCGCCATCTAGTGTCCGATTCTAAGAACTTATCAGCCCATGTAGTAAATCTTCAAATGGCCAAATTATACAATAGGGTGAAATTTTTTGTGACTAGTTATGAAAAGTGTTACAAAAATAATTTTTATGGCAAAATTAACTCGTATAAAATTATGGTGACTTACGTGTATTTCTAAATAATTGAAAAAAGTTTGAAACTTTTATTTTATTTTCAACATTAATACACTTTATTTAACAAAGTGCAAAATAATCGTCAGACATATTTTTTTATAGTGTTTTATTAGTAAATAGAATACTTTCAAATGTAGTACAAATAGATTCATCATGAAAGTGTGAAAAATCTTTTGCGAGTTCTTAAGCTATTAAATTAAAGAATATTTCGATGCCAAGGTTTAAACATATTTTTTGGTCTCGAACTTTACGCCGCTTGAAAGGCTTGAAAAATCGAACAAATATTATTTTGAAGTTGCTTTATAAAATACGCAACTAATACCGCGCGGAAAAGCTCGTCTTACTCGTAAGACTCTTTATTTGAGTTTGGATTCCAATTTTTATTTTCGAGTTTGGTTTATTGATACAGTTCGCAGTGCAACGAATTTTTTCGAAAATACATTTTGTCTCTCCTTCATTTCGTTGTTTCAAATTGAAATCCAAACTCAAAAATGTAGAAATGTTTTAAATCGTTATTTGCACTTCACACACCAATCCTACCGTTTCATCAATTTTTGCTAATTTGATACTTTATAATAATAATAATAATAATAATAATAATAATAATAATAATAATAATAATAATAATAATAATAATAATAATAACTACACCGAACAGCGTTCCTTCGCCTTGGTGGTTTATTCAAAATAGTTTAAATAAATACAATATAATTAAATTCTTGCATCAAGCAGTTTTGAAAGAAGAAAAAGATTTCATTTATGTTTACAATTCATCTATTTTCTTTCAAATATTTCTAAATTCTAAGCTTTACCGTCGATAAATTTATAATAATAATAATAATAATAACTGCACCGAACAGCGTTCCTTCGCCTTGGTGGTTTATTGAATATATTTTAAATAAATACAATATGATTAAATTCTTGCAT
>NW_022199379.1:0-588 GCF_009176525.2 Contarinia nasturtii | reverse complement strand
CATCTATTTTCTTTCAAATATTTCTCAATTCTCAGCTTTACCGTCGATAAATTTACTTCTAAATCAATCAAATTAGTATCACAATTCGGTATTTTCTTTGTATAATAATCATTGAATGTAATAAGCATATAATTAATTGGTTCATATTTTGTGTAATCACTTCCTCTAACTGGAATATTAAAAAGCGGTATTGCACGGGTATTATGCGCTGAAGTATAATAGTTTAAACTGTTTGATATATGAGTTGACTTCATATCTCCATTAATAATTTTGAAGATTAAAGACACTTGCGCCATCTTCCGTCTCTCCTCCAGCGTAATCATTTGTAGAAACAGCAGTCTATGCTCATATTTTGGAAGTCTATAGCCATCCCAGTTCATTCTCCTAAGCGCATAAAGTAAAAATTGTTTTTGTATTGACTCTATTCTTTTGCACATATTGTCGTAGTGTGGATTCCATATTTCCGATCCATATTCGATGATTGGTAATACAAATGTAAAATAAAGGCGTTTAATTGTCCATGGATCGACGAAATCCTTGCCGTAGAACTTTAACCAAGCCAGTCTTGATTTGGCTTTAGCCGTGACA
>NW_022199378.1:403-1943 GCF_009176525.2 Contarinia nasturtii | reverse complement strand
CAAAAATTCAAAATATTAATAGTACGGTTCCACGTTTCACATTAAGCCCTACGGCCAAAAACTGGCAGTGTATTTTTCTTTAAATAGCTATAAATTACAGAAACATTTTTCCGAAAAAAATAAATACAAAAATAATATATATTATAACCTAGATTATAACGCTTGAAATTTAGATACACATTCGGGATGTTCACCAAAATATATCCAACTAGAAATAATTTTTTGAATAAATTTATCTAAAAATAATCTATTGGTAGAATCTTTATTCTTTTTTTTTTAAATAGCAATAAATTACAAAAACATTTTTCCGAAAAAATAAATACAAAAATAATATATATTATAACGCTTGATGTTTTATTGAAAAATATATGTATATTCAAATGACTATCTTTGGTCTCCTACGTTTTATAGAGTCATTACACTAAGATGATAATATCTAGTTTCGCATAAATTCAGACATATTCATCAGCTAGAAATAAAAGTTATGAGGGGATGAGAAAAATGTCATACTAAGAGAATAAAGAGTTATAGATCATACAGTTTTTGTGTAGGTAATCATTGAAAGCTGATGACATTCTAAAATCAATGTGTCAAATTCAAATCTATTCATTATTGAGGCAAGGTTATTCCTAATATGCATGCTAAGAACAAAGCATAAATTCAACCGGCTGCGAGTGAACTCCTCAAGTAGAGGTGCTGTATCGTTCGAATCAATAAATAAATCGTAGAACTCAACCTTTGCTGATAAAGAACCCAGAGTGATTGCAATGAATTTAGTAAACCTAATCTTAGCCTCCAGGGGGAAGCGATTCAGCATGACGTGGTTATTAGTAGGCATACTACAAAGATAATGAAAAAAAACTAACAAAAAGATATATATTTTTAAGCAATTAAATTTATTGAGTTTTTAATTGAATTTTTCCCGTACTTACACCTTTCAATGGTATGCCGAACAATACTCAAATGAAAAATATGATTTTTTTTAAAGACTCGATTTTATTGATATCGCTTCGTTTCCCAGACTTGAGTGAATGTTTAATTTTAAAAATCACAGACACAACAAACTGATGGTATGCACTAACGTATTCGGTGTTACGCAATGCAAAATGCAAGTAAGCACATGAACAAAAACAAAAAAAAGGCAAGTAGGTCCGAATATAATTAAAAGAAAAAGAGAACTTTTATCAAAAACAACATTTTCTTACCAAATATCAATAATGTATGAACCTAATAGGTATGTAATTTTACTTTCATCATTTATTCAAAATTTCAAAACAAATTTAGCTTGTTAAATATACATCTTTTAAAAACTTTGTGGCCTTTGTAAATAAGTATCAAATAAAAAACCTCTATCAAGGTGAAGAACGAGTGACGAAACCAAAATCTGAAACACAAAATTTCTGATATCAATTTTGTGACGAAAATAGTTGGTAGATATATTTTCTGTGTACTGTGAATATAAACTTAATATACATTTGTATATTCGGAACGTTGCAGAAATTCTCTCCTTTTTACTTTGAGTTCATGCTGATGCAATGAA
>NW_022199378.1:0-303 GCF_009176525.2 Contarinia nasturtii | reverse complement strand
GAATGATATATCAAGGACTTCCAGCTTTCGTTGATTGTAGAACGTATCAAATAAAAAACCTCTATCAAGGTGAAGAACGAGTGACGAAACCAAAATCTGAAACACAAAATTTCTGATATCAATTTTGTGACGAAAATAGTTGGTAGATATATTTTCTGTGTACTGTGAATATAAACTTAATATACATTTGTATATTCGGAACGTTGCAGAAATTCTCTCCTTTTTACTTTGAGTTCATGCTGATGCAATGAAGCAACGTTCCGAATTTACAAATGTATATTAAGTTTATATTCACAGTACACA
>NW_022199377.1:538-1066 GCF_009176525.2 Contarinia nasturtii | reverse complement strand
TTTTGCCCCACATTGACAGTATGTAATATTGTAATCCTTTCAAAACAATTGCAACAAACTTTTTAAGAGAATCAGTAGATTCACGTGACCAATATTCATTTTTCGTTTTTTTCCTCTGTAGATGTAATTTTTTTTGATTTCTTTTCTTCTAACAAATTACTTGTCCTTTATGTGACCTGTGTTATTAGCGGGAAAGTTTTATTTATTGGCTTAGATCGAAGCCCGATCATGGTATAGGATTTCCTATATAAACCTTGTAACTAACAACACCTCTAATGCGTATTCCGAGTACTAATCGAAGTTTGTGACAATATGGCCGTCACAGTTTGGCAAACTCATAATGAATCGATTAAACTGCGTTAAACTGATAAATCAAAACAGTAGAAATAAATAGATTTTAATTTTTTACATTTTTGAAAGTAAACATTTTTTTGTTCTTTCAATTTTGTGAGATTTTCTGTCCACAATATTCAAAAATATTAAATTAATAAAAATGAATTGGTTGACATAACCTCACTTTTGTGTCAC
>NW_022199377.1:0-528 GCF_009176525.2 Contarinia nasturtii | reverse complement strand
TTTTGCCCCACATTGACAGTATGTAATATTGTAATCCTTTCAAAACAATTGCAACAAACTTTTTAAGAGAATCAGTAGATTCACGTGACCAATATTCATTTTTCGTTTTTTTCCTCTGTAGATGTAATTTTTTTTGATTTCTTTTCTTCTAACAAATTACTTGTCCTTTATGTGACCTGTGTTATTAGCGGGAAAGTTTTATTTATTGGCTTAGATCGAAGCCCGATCATGGTATAGGATTTCCTATATAAACCTTGTAACTAACAACACCTCTAATGCGTATTCCGAGTACTAATCGAAGTTTGTGACAATATGGCCGTCACAGTTTGGCAAACTCATAATGAATCGATTAAACTGCGTTAAACTGATAAATCAAAACAGTAGAAATAAATAGATTTTAATTTTTTACATTTTTGAAAGTAAACATTTTTTTGTTCTTTCAATTTTGTGAGATTTTCTGTCCACAATATTCAAAAATATTAAATTAATAAAAATGAATTGGTTGACATAACCTCACTTTTGTGTCAC
>NW_022199376.1:385-1059 GCF_009176525.2 Contarinia nasturtii | reverse complement strand
AGTACCTACACATCTTCCAAAAAACAACAGCAACAACATCAACAAAGACAACAACAACAAAAACAGCAGCAACAAAGAAATCGGCAGCAAAATCGACAGGAACCGAGAAATGATCATGCACACACACACAGTTATCCGTTCAGCCGTTCATTTCAAAGAAAAAATTGGGTAACTGACCGTCGACGGAGCCATTGGAATGACGGTTTCAATAACCAACGTCATTTTAAGGATGTTTTGCCGAGAGCTAGTCCGCATTTTGATGATTGTGATTGCCGCTCTTGTTTTATTGAATTCGAGAATGATTTTAAGGATTTTCAACGTGTTCGGAGGGGACTTCGGCCGCCGGCTCAACGCTGGCAATCCAGAAACCACTATTAGATGCCACAACAATCTCAGCTGTTAATTTTTCATCGATGGAAATGGAGAGTGGTCACTCAGGTAATTTAAATAATTACTGTATATGTTCTCCAAAGGGAGAAATGAGTACTACACACAATGTTAATGATGAAAAATTTTCAAAACAGCTTCCATTCCAGGTTATCCATTCACAAAATGTAAATGGATTAAAAACAAAAATTCCGAAGTTTGTGGCTGAAATTCTAGTGCACCATTCGCAAATTTCGATGCTGCGAGAGACTCATCTGAATGACGCCATCAATTCGAATGACTTGTTT
>NW_022199376.1:0-285 GCF_009176525.2 Contarinia nasturtii | reverse complement strand
TCTAGTGCACCATTCGCAAATTTACATGCTGCGAGAGACTCATCTGAATGACGCCATCAATTCGAATGACTTGTTTCCGCAGATGTACGATGTATATCGTTGTGATCGGTCACCAAACACTGAGAGGGACCAAGTTCATCGCAAGGAGAATGGAGGAGGAGTTTTGATCGCTGTTAACAACAAGCTGAAGTCGGTTTGCATTGGGACGGGTGACCTGTTCGGTGCGGAACAGATTTGAGTAAAAGTATCTGGACTAAAACGAAATATCATTTTGGTAGAATTATA
>NW_022199375.1:323-1310 GCF_009176525.2 Contarinia nasturtii | reverse complement strand
TCTATTGCCTACGAACGAACGAACGAACGTTCGTAGCCAACAGTACGTTTGGGGTTGTCGTAATAGACCCACTTTTCATCGCCCGTGACAATTCGACTCAAAAAACTATGTTTTTTGTGTTCTTTAAGATGTTTTTTGCATGCTGTGATCAGAGGTGCGCACGCATTTTTTTTTGGGGGGATAGCTGTCAAATTTCGGATTTTCGGAAGGGGGGGGTCAAGAAAATAAACAATTAAATCCTCCTCAAATAACCGAGCACAAATGGTCCAAACACGAAAAAATCACGAAAAACGTGTTTTTTGTATGGGACATTTTTTAAAGCGGGATTTTTTTGGGGATTTTTTTTTACAGGGATTTAGTACTAAATTTGTGCTCCCAAAAAATACTACTTTTGGAATTTGTGCTTCACAAATCACCGAGCACAAATGGTCCAAACACGAAAAAATCACAAAAAACGTGTTTTTTGTATGGGAAATTTTTTAAAGCGGGATTTTTTTGGGGAAATTTTTTTACAGGGATTTAGTGCTAAATTTGTGCTCCCAAAAAATACCACTTTTGGAATTTGTGCTCCACAAATCACCGAGCACAAATGGTCCAAACACGAAAAAATCACAAAAAACGTGTTTTTTGTATGGGAAATTTTTTAAAGCGGGATTTTTTTGGGGATTTTTTTTTTACAGGGATTTAGTGCTAAATTTGTACTCCCAAAAAATACCACTTTTGTACACTATGGTCCCATAGGTTCGGAGCACAAATGGCTCAAACACGAAAAAATCACAAAAAACGTGTTTTTTTGTATGGGAAATTTTTTAAAGCGGGATTTTTTTGGGGAATTTTTTTTACAGGGATTTAGTGCTAAATTTGTGCTCCCAAAAAATACCACTTTTGTACACTATGGTCCCATAGGTTCGGAGCACAAATGGTCCAAACACGAAAAAATCACAAAAAACGTGTTTTTTGTATGGGAAATTTTTTAAAGCGGGATTT
>NW_022199375.1:0-223 GCF_009176525.2 Contarinia nasturtii | reverse complement strand
ACCGAGCACAAATGGTCCAAACACGAAAAAATCACAAAAAACGTGTTTTTTGTATGGGAAATTTTTTAAAGCGGGATTTTTTTGGGGAATTTTTTTTTACAGGGATTTAGTGCTAAATTTGTGCTCCCAAAAAATACCACTTTTGTACACTATGGTCCCATAGGTTCGGAGCACAAATGAACCGCTTAGAATAAAAGTAGATAATGGTAGAAAGTTGAAAAAA